>NW_024386016.1:0-43879 GCF_016835505.1 Polypterus senegalus | reverse complement strand
GTTAGATTTCAAGTGAAGCATCTGTGAACTGACATTTTCGGGTATCTCCTGTTCTGTGGGGTCTCAGTCTGGTCACTCAAGGACCCTTAGACTTGTCACAAAGTCACACCAGAGTTGTCTTGGCTGTAGTGCTCAGGTTGTTCATCCATCGACCAATCTGAGGTCACAGGTTTTCTTTAAGGTCCTCTCTGTATTTGTCTGCACTTTTCCTCCCTTCAAGTCTGACCTGTCACTGTGTCCCCATAGCCTGATGCTGTTAACACCATCTTCACTGTAGAGATGACATTAGGCAGGTGGTGAGCAGTGCCTGGTCCTCTCCAGACATCCTGCTTGGTCTTCTGTCTAAAGAGTTTAATGTTTGTCTCATCAGGTCTTTGAATCTTTCCCTTGATGATCTCAGGGTGTTATTTGACTTTTACTCGAGAGTATCTCCTGCCTTGCCTCTCCAACATAAACTCTTGATTTGTGGAGCGCTGCTGAGATGGCCGTCCCTCCTACAGTTTCTCTCATCTCAGCAAATGACTTATGAAGTTCTGTTGTAGTGACCATTAAGTTCTTGGTCACCTCCCAGGCCAAGGCCCTTCCTTCACAGTTACTCAGACTGGCCATCTGCAAAAAATGTCCTGGTGGTTCCAAACTTCATCCATTTCAAAATTCTTCAGGCTGTTGTGCTCCTGGGAACACACAGCTTTACAAATTGCTTTATCCCTTTGCTCTGCTCTATACCTCACCAAAATTTGATCATAGAGGTCTACAGGGTCCCATAAACTCCATGGATTGGTTGTTGTCCTGATATACAATGCCATAAATTTACTGTATTTTATACATATTAACAAGCAGGTACAGTTCTTCACATCTTCAGAGGTCCATCTAGTAAAGAAATTCCACCCTGAGTCATTAGGGTGCTGCTCCTGCTAATGTCATCACTTCAGTGAGTTCACAGGCCACAAGATGAGTGACGTCACTTCCACAGCCCGCTAATTAATCTCCACCTCTTCTGTGACACCACTATAAAATGTCACCAGAAGTGGGTGTTCATTACAGATCTGTGACTGAGGAAGACGGAGTCTCACTCACAAGTGACTTTAACTTGACAGCCTTTGATTGCAGCAGACGTCATCATTGTGCTCCATCTTTGTTCTTTTTATTTCATCTTCATCATTAAACGGGGTATTTCAGAGTGGTACCCCAACTCTTTGTGCCCACTCTCTCTGCTTATTTTCACAATACACACATACAGTAAATGTCTAATGTGGTGGACGGCCGGGATGGACCCTGTGCCCTTGGCTGCTTGACCTTAGTTGTGTTTAAACAAATCGCTGTCTTTATGTGTAAACGTACGTAATTCATAATTTATAAAGTATGTTTTACTCTGATGCTGCACTCACTGAAATGTTCAGGTGGTCCTCAAGCAGTCAGAGTTCTGACGCAGTCCTCCAATTTGCTTATCTTCACAACCAAAATAAATCAAATAAAATGCATTTGTTCTGTAAACTCCTCTTAAATGTCGGTGGGAGACACGACTTCTGATCAAACAACAGCAGGAATATAAAACACGAGAGCCCAGGGGGAGCACAGCTGAAAATGGATGAACGTGAACTTTTAACGTGGACTCCATCCAGCAGAATGTAATGGACAGTGAAGATAGCAGGAGCAGATTGAGATGTTCTGATGTTATAAAGCACTGACGTTGAGCTCAATTTGATTCCATTAACGTCTTCTCTGTTCACAAATAAACAATTCATTTGTGCTCTGAGCCGGCTTAGCCATTTAAAAC
Organism: Polypterus senegalus; assembly: GCF_016835505.1. Classification (NCBI taxonomy): domain Eukaryota; kingdom Metazoa; phylum Chordata; class Cladistia; order Polypteriformes; family Polypteridae; genus Polypterus; species Polypterus senegalus. The sequence continues at coordinate 42,102 of NW_024386016.1, read as the reverse complement.
ACATTTCTGTTCATTAATCTTAAGGTGAGCAAAGAAAGGAAATAAAAAGAATCCCAAAGTTAATTGAAAAAAGGACTTTTAGGAGAGTATATGGAAAAAGTATCAGGAGTGTAACATTTCAGGTTAAAATTCAAAAACATCTGATTAACCCTACTATTACCCTAGGGTCGGTACCGACCCGTTTTCAAGTTTTAAATGCATAAAAGTACCACATACATTTTGTTTACTGCATCAAGGCTTTTTCTATTTTTCTGAAACTTCCATTTAAACAAAAAAAAAAAAAAAAAAAGGTAAATTATTTCTCTAATCAGAAATTCACTGCCTGTGGTCTTACCGGGTCGGCCACGACCCAGGGTACAATAAGAGATCATAAAACAATAAATACTGGCCAAACTTAAGTTCCAGTATAAACACACTCTCGGCTCACTCTGGCCCCCCCCACACCCCCACACAACTCTGTCAGGTAGCAGGCCTCTCCCATCCCCGAGCTGTAGTCAGGGGCTTATCTCTTCACACCTCCCCCGAGTAAAAAACAGAGACAGCCCAGACAAAACAGACCCAGACCAGTTCAGTTTGGTGATTGTGACTGGAGAGAAAGCATCTAATTTGCAGAGGTAAAAATGGCCAGATTCACAGCACTCCAAGCTCTGGATCATATCCTAGCTGAAGGACAAGTTACAGAGTGGCACAGCGACACTGATGAGGTGGACTCAGAGGAGGAAGACATTGTGGAGTGTCAGTCAGAAGACACAGACACAGAGTCTGAGGAGGAGATCACCTCTGAAGCAGTTTCCCACCAGCTGAAGTACTACAGTCCAAGAATGGCAGCATCTCCTGGAGGTTAGTACCACCTGACGAGACTCAGGGACAACTGGCAGGGCAGCTGCTGAAAATATCATCAGAATGACTCCTGGGGTCACAAGGTTTGCCATAACAAGGATAAGTGACATCAAAACAAGTTTTGAACAGTTCATGCCATCATCGTTGAAGAAAATAATACTTGACATGACAAACCTAGAAGGACAAAAAGTCTACGGAGACACATGGATTGACTTTGATGAAGAATTCCTGGATGCTTATATTGAAATTCTTCTTCTTGCTGGAGTATACCGATCCAGCAATGAGGCCACAGCCAGTCTCTGGGACACAGCAACAGGCAGAAATATTTTTCGGCCACGATGTCACTGAAGAGCTTCCACATGATCTCGAGAGTCCTCAGGTTTGACAACCAAGACATGAGAGCAAGACGTGACAAGCTTGCTCCCATAAGGGATGTCTGGGAGAGATGGGTGCAGCGCCTGCCTTTGATGTTCAATCCAGGAGTGGTCAGCAGGAAGACGAAGAGCTTCAGCACCAGCATCCTTCCCTTTAGCCAGCCCTGCCACAGCCAGCCCTGCCACAGCCACAGACCCAGACCCAGAGAGGCTGCCGGATTCCAAAAGAAAGCGCTGTCAGGTCTGCCCAAGCAGCAAGGACAGAAAAACCAATTCCATGTGTGCCAAATGCAAGAAATATATTTGCAAAGAGCACACTAAAAATGTCATTACTGTCCTACTTGCACATAGTGTAAACATACAGTAGCAATCCTGCTCCTGAGAGCTACCACCCTACCACCGCATACTACTAATTCTATTGGTTTGATTGTTTGTTTGATCGACATTTTGTAATTTATTTTGTATTTTGTTTTGTCTTACTTGTTTGGCTTTGTCTTTGTAATTGAATTAAAGTTCAACTTTTGAAAAAAATACTTTTTGCCTTCTTCTTGAAGTAAATATATATGGGTCAAAACCAACCCTAACACCACAGATGTTACTAATATTAATAATATTGATATTGATAGTAATATTATTAAAATAAAAATTGTAATTTTTACAGTTGTGTTCTAATACCCCTCAGTAATAGTCAGGTAACATATAAACCTTTGATTTATTTGTATAATTCTCCTGAGGTTGATTTTACCAATTTCTTTGGACTGGGCCGTTTTATTGACATCATACGCCTCATCTTCAGAGGGTTACACCAAAAATTTTAAAACCAAATTTTAAAATCTTTTCATGGATAAGGAAGCCTAACAAGGTAACCAAGAGGTATGGAAACAAACTGGATGATAAAAAAATGTTTGAGGGTTGAGGGAGGCTGATTTAGGACACGGTCGGCACCACCCTAAGATAACAGATGGGTGGAAATGCTAGGATAATAGTAGGGTTAAACACAGCTGATTATTTAGAGAGTTTGTTATCACTCAGCTAATGACTGTGAAAGGCGCTATATAGTAAAAATAATAAACAGCAAAGGATGGCAGATAAATGTTAAAGAGCAGGCCTTCTTCAGTGTCCTCTTATTGTCACTCTGGTCCTCCTAATGGACTTCAATAACAAACTCAAAGTCACCAGACGCTGTACCTGATGGAGTCCTTGTCATGATGTCCCCCTGGCTGAACTTCTCTAGACTCTTTGTCAGACCTGACAGCTCCTTTCTCAGGTCCTCAAATGAGAAATCAGTGGTGACAGTGAAGCTCAGCGAGTCTCCATCAGCAGGAAGGACACAGCGAGAGGAGAAAGTCTGCATCAGGAGAGAAGAGGGGATGAGATTTCAGAAAGGAGACATTAAAAAGTAAGTAATGCTGATAAGAGGAGGGTCTTCTGAATTAAGGATCAGTGTGGTGGGCAGTCAGCGTAGGTTTAGATGGTGAGAACGCCTATCATTGACATGTTTGTTATTTAGGAGAGAATATTTGGTGGAGTGTAGTGGAGCATCAGAGATTATCAGCCTTAACTATCAATGAGCTTTTCATACAGGACTCCATGAGCGGAGAGTCAAGATAAAGGGACTGAGGGAGCAGGTGGGTCCAGAATTGACTTGGCACACAAAACAAGGCGTTCAGCTTTTTATGGTTCTGAGACAAACTTAATTAAATTAAATTAAATGTAAATACTAACACATGTAGGGAGAAATGTCTTCACTATGATTATACAATTGAAGGTCTGCAGCTAATAAGTGTGACTTGTGAGGAAATCCTTGGAGCCTTTGTGTCATCATCATCATCATAATCAACCATACAAAGTAGAGTAAACTACGGCAAGCTGAGTTATATAGCGACCACCATGTGTGGAGTGTAAATCAAGAAGAGAAAAATAAAATCTGCAAAAGACAGTCGACATCAGGACTATTGTGTGGAGTGTGAGAGAAAAGCACACAATCAAGATGAGAGATGAGAGACGAGACTGGACTGTGGGGTCTGAGCTGTGAAGAAATGCTGAAGGATTTGAATCTCAACAGTTTAAAGATGGAGACATCAGGAGGTGATCTTTGAAAAGAGTTGGCATCATCCTCTATTAGATGTCATATTTTACACTTCATAAAAAATTCAGTTTTTATGCAGACAGCTGTAGATTCATCTGTCTGTCATGTACAATAAGTAAACAACTTTGAGATATTTGTAAAAAGAATATTTGAAATGTTAAGGAAATATGAAAAGACGATCTGTGCTGGGCTGAATGGCCTGTTCTTGTCATGTTGTACAAACTCCTCAGATCTTTTAAATTTCTCTCTATTTGTTCTCAGGTCCCACACACCCCAGTCTGATCAGACTCCCTGTGATGTGTCGCTCTCACCTGCAGGAAGTGGAGATGGTCCTTGGTCTCTGACAGCTCCTTCAGTTCAACTTCTCTCCTCTTCAACTCTTCAATCTCTTTCTCCAGTCGCTCCATGACTCCTTCAGCCTTCTCCATTTCTCTCTTTTCTTGTTCTCTGATCCTCTCAGTCAGTTTCCTGTGGGCTTTCTCAATGCACAACATCAGAGCAGTGAAGCTCTTCTCATTTTCTTCCACCTCTCTTACCACAGACATCTGAATAAATAGGATAAAGATTTAGAATTGAGTCACCTGATAAGAATAACCATTCAGGAGGCACATTTGTTGTTATTTTGATGTTGTGGAGGACAGTTTGAATTGGCTGGAGTGACTGGTGGTACTTTATCTACCGATGGAAGGTCAGTTGCAGACTGACTCCGATAAAATATGTTCCCTCCATTATGCTGAGTAACGTCATCACTGTGCTGATGCTGCTATTAAGGAAACTGCAGGACTTTATGAGATACACAGTCATGAAAGGCTTTCTTGTGAAGGATCTTGAAAGACATTGGCAGGAGCTGGGGACACCTCTACTGTCTTGTGAGGACTCCATTTGACCTGATAGTTTGTGTAAAAGTCTGCCTTTAAAAAGGGCATCTCCTGCTCAGCCTAAGTTTAGGAGTGGAGTAGGACAACACACACCAGGAATAAACAACAACATTTATTTATATAGCACATTTTCATACAAACAGTAGCTCAAAGTGCTTTACATATTAAAGAATAGAAAAATGAAAGACACAATTATAAAAAAAATAAATCAACATTAACATCGAATAAGAGTAAGGTTCAATGGCCAGGGGACAGAAAAACAAAAACTCGGCTAAAAATAAAATCTGTAGGGATTCCAGACCATGAGACCGCCCAGTCCCTCTGGGCATTCTACCTAACATAAATGAAACAGTCCTCTTTGGATTTAGGGTTCTCACGGAAGGGCTTGATGATGATGATGGTCACGTAGACTTCTTCCTTTTAATCCGTCCATCATTGTTGGAGCATCATGAAGCTTTGAGTAGGTGGAGGTGGCGCAGGCCACCACCACAAAGAAACCGGAAAAAGAAACAGAAGAGAGAGTAGGGTCAGTACGATTTTAGAGCCACCATGAATAGTTATTATGATGAATTGAACATACAGAGTATCAGGATTAAGTTAAATTAATTAAAATGAAGTTATAAAAGGCCATGTTAAAGTAATGTGTTTTCAGCAGTGTTTTAAAGTGCTCTACTGTATCAGCCTGGTGAATTCCTATTGGCAGGCTATTCCAGATTTTAGGTGCATAACAGCAGAAGGCCGCCTCACCACTTCTTTTAAGTTTTGTTCTTGGAATTCTAAGGAGACACTCATTTGAGGATCTGAGGTTACGATTTGGAATATAAGGTGTCAGACATTCCGATATATAAGATGGGGCAGATTATTTAAGGCTTTATAAACCATAAGCAGAATTTTAAAGTCAATTCTGAATGACACAGGTAACCAGTGTAGTGACATCAAAACTGGAGAAATGTGTTCTGATTTTCTTTTCCTAGTTAGGATTCTAGCAGCTGCATTCTGCACTAGTTGCAAACGATTTATATCTTTTTTGGGTAGTCCTGAGAGGAGTGCGTTACAGTAATCTAGTCGACTGAAAACAAACGCGTGAACTAATTTCTCAGCATCTTTCAGTGATATAAGAGGTCTAACTTTACTTATGTTTCTTAAGTGAAAAATGCTGTCCTAATGATCTGATTAATATGTGATTTAAAATTCAGATTACAGTCAACAATCACCCCTAAGCTTTTTACCTCCGTCTTGACTTTTAATCCTAATGTATCCAGTTTATTTCTAATAGCCTCATTGTATCCATTATTGCTGATCACTAAAATTTCAGTTTTCTCTTTATTTAACTTGAGAAAATTACTATTCATCCATTCTGAGATACTAGTCAGACATTGTGTTAGTGAATCAATAGAATCAGGGTCATCAGGTGCTATTGATAAGTACAGCTGTGTGTCATCAGCATAGCTGTGGTAGCTCACGTTGTGCCCTGAGATAATCTGACCTAACGGAAGCATGTAGATTGAGAATAACAGCGGACCCAGGATAGAGCCTTGTGGAACACCATATTGGATATCATGTGTCTTGAGTTGTAATTCCCACAACTAACAAAATATTTTCTCCCTGTCAGGTAGGATTCAAACCAATTTAAGACACTGCCAGAGAGGCCCACCCATTGACTAAGGCGATTTCTAAGAATGTTGTGATCAATGGTGTCAAATGCAGCACTCAGATCTAAGAGGATGAGAACAGATAAATGGCCTCTGTCTGCATTTACATTTTTACTACTTTAACGAGTGCAGTTTCTGTGCTGTGATTTGTTCTAAAACCTGACTGAAATTTATCAAGAATAGCATGTTTATTTAGGTGGTCATTTAACTGCATAATGACTGCCTTCTCTAGAACTTTACTTAAGAAGGCAGGTTAGAGATGGGTCTAAAATTTTCAAGAGCTGAGGGTCAAGATTATGTTTCTTAAGTAGGGGTTTAACTACAGCAGTCTTAAGACAGTCTGGGAAGACCCCAGTATCTAGTGACGAATTTACTATGTCAAGAACATTATCAATTAGCACGCCTGATACTTCTTTGAAAAACCTTGTTGGTATCGGGTCAAGGACGCAGGTGGAGGGTTTTAATTGAGATATTATTTTTTTAAATCAGGTAAATCTATCCTAGTGAAAGAGTTTAATTTGTTTATAACAGGATGTTGGGGTTTAGGGGATCCTTAGTGTTGGGGAGATATACTATGTTATTTCTAATATCATTAATTTTTGATTGAAAATACAGCGACAGCCTCACAGGTTTCACTGGAAGCACTTAGGAGGCATTCCTTTGAGCTACCTGGGTTTAGTAGGCGATCAATTGTTGAAAATAAGACTCTGGGATTACTAGCATTGTTATTTTTAATTTTGAGAAATAGCAGCGTCTCTCAAGACGGACAGTGTTATTGTATTCTGTTATTTTGACTTTTAATATTTCGTGGTGGATAGTAAGTTTAGTCTTCCTCCATTGACGCTCAGCTCTACGGCATGTTCTCTTTAAATCAGACACTCTTTGGGTCTTCCATGGTATAACAATGCTAGAAGATTTTTTCACTGTCTTTTCAGGTGCAACTATGTCAACAGCAGCTCTCACTTTAGAATTAAATCTTTCCACCTTACTATTTACATTGTCCTCGCTATTATAGCTGGCACTATAAACGGACTGATTGCTTAAAATGTTTGTAAGTTTTAAAGCTGCTGCCGAATCAAAGAAGCGTTTTTTAACAATATGCTTCTCATGAGTGTTTTTTATCATTATTTCTATATTAAAAGTAGAAGAAAATGGTCTGATAGACCAATATCAATGATCTGTTTTATATCAACTTTCAGTCCTTTAGTAATCACTAAGTCTAATGTATGACCTGCTTTATGTGTAGGCTGATTTATGAGTTGTCTCAAATCAAAAGAATCCAGGAGGTTCATAAATTCTTTTACTTTTAGATCACACTGATTATCTATATGAAAATTAAAGTCGCCAACTATTAGGAGTGTGTCATAGTTAGTAATTAAAATTGACATTAAGTCAGAGAATTCCTCAAAAACGCGCGCTATATTTAGGAGGTCTATACACGGATAGTACTAGAACTTGAGAATCTCCATGAATAACAACGGCGTAGATACTCAAAGGACTTGAACTTACCAAAACTGACATCTTTACATTTTAATCGCTCGAGTAAATGTTAGCCAATCCGCCCCCTTTTCCCTGGCGGTTTGCTGAGTAAAACTGTAATCCGGAGGCAGATTCGATTAAAACTGCGCATCTGAATTAAGCCATGTTTCATTTAGTGCAATAAGATCTATTTTTTATCACTAATAAGATCGTTGATAAAAAACGTTTTGTTAGTTAAAGCTCTAACATTTAATAGTGCCATATTTAATGTTTCGGAGGTGCAGAGATGAGTACTATGTGCGTTATTGTTATTTGGAATAGGAACTAAATTATTATTATTAGCGCTCTGTGTATTTTTTGTTTAATCTGTGATCTGTTTTATAGTTTTAATACATTGTTCCTCTAAAATAGTGATTTTAGGTTTTCTACGTGCATTGAGATTGCTTATTACAGTATTAATGGTGTGCACTTTAACGGAAGACTCTATTAAACATTCATCATGTCCTGGCACAGCAGTATTATTTCGGAAGGGGTTAAGAGCAGAGATAGATAGTCAAGAAAACGAATTACCTTCGATATGTTTTCGGAGAGGACCCGGCGCGAAACTGTTCGGATGCAGGCCATCACGCTTGAAGAGACGCGCCTTTCCAAAAGAGATTCCAATTGTTGATGAAACCGACATCCTTCTTCTTGCAGAAACCCTGTAGCCAGTTGTTCAACCCTAGCAGACGACTGTAGTACTCGTTGGATCGTCTGGCGAGAGGTAGTGGACCAAACGAAGATCTTTGCCGATGGGGTCCTCTCCTTCGTCTTTAATCAAAGCTGCAAGTCAGCCTTCAGGATTTCTGATTGTCGGTGCCTTATATCGTTTACGCGGCATGCAAGACGATTGATCCAACTGCCCTCTCCTTGTGTTTCGTAGACTGCTGGCGCGCTTTCATTACATCTCGGACACGAGCACCGGGAAAACAAGAAACAAACGATTTTGCATTAGGGCATGCGACATTAAGGTTTCTAACGATAGAATCACCTACCACTAATACATCACCAGGTGCTGAAGGCGAAATGGGGACGCGGAGAGGGTCAAACCGGTTCTGAGATAAAATGCTCGCCTGTGCCGATGGAGGTGCTCTGGCCTTGAACCCCCGCCTGCATAGCTGAAATCCACCGAGGTCAGCAGCGGTGTCACTCCTACGAGACGCGGGGTGAGGTCGGCACAACGCTGGGTTGATGTTTCGCGGTTCCAGATGGCAAGGACGGTTTATCCAACAGCCGGGCCTTCAGATTTCTCAGGTATTTCCGTCGGGACAGGAGTTTCTGAATCTGTTCATCAAGTGCTTGGAGTTCCTCAACTACGATTTCAACGCGAAGTTACCCCACTGTCGGCCATTTTCTGCTTCGTGCCCTGAGAGAGAGAGAGAGAGAGAGAGAGAGAGAGAACAAGAAGAACAAGTAGAATTTGTAAAGAGGAGTTAACGTTTGTGTTAGAAGGTAATTGTGTTAAAATAAAAGTATTTCTGGACCAGAGGCTTGTGTATATTAGTTGTATTCTAGTTTGGGGTGTTAGATGTCACCATGTCAGACCTGTGAGATTAGATATTAAACAAGAGGGTCTAGGTGTTGGTCAAGGGGCTTCAGAATTCCTTTCATTTCATGAACTCTTCGCATATTTTCCTTCTTCCATCTCTTTTCATTGTAAAGCTCAGTGTTGTAAGTCTTTATTTCCATGTTTCATGTATTTCTACTTCATTTATGAACTTTGCATTGTTACTAATGAATTTGCTATTGTAACTATGACTCATACTTGCATGATGACGCCTGGTGGGGTCTCTATGTGGGAAGTAAATGTGAGGTAAAGGTGCCTGCTGTCCAGGATTACCAACACCAAAGCTGGAGGTGTTCTGCTCTTTGTAGAAAATGTAGCTGGTTGGGGGGGATATGCTCCTGGCTGGAGTAGGGAAGGAAGGATCCAGTTGTCATTCTCAAATGTGTCCAGTTCTAAATGAACAATTATAAGAGGATGGATCAGACCACCAGTACTGCAGAACAATTTAAAGAGTTAGGTACAAATATGACAACCAGTAGTGACAAAGTGATCAGAGGTTCAGCCTATGCCACACATAAGACTGAGGATAGATAGATAGATAGATAGATAGATAGATAGATATATAGATAGATAGATAGATAGATAGATAGATAGATAGATAGAGATAGATAGATAGATAGATAGATAGATAGATAGATAGATAGATAAAGTTGTATTCCTAATACACAGACACTCTTTTGAGCCATACAAGCCAATCCAAAACAAAGTTTCCAAACAAAATCCAAAGGCAGTTGTTGAAAAACAAAGCACAGGCTGAAAAATCCAGAAAATCACAAAAGCATAAGGCACAGCTAAAAGAACACAAGAACGTAACAAACTCGCAGAGCACATTCACAATGAAACTGTGGGAGACCCTCAGGGTTTATAGGGCGGAAGGGAAGCTCCTGGTGGTGGTTGGCAGATGGTCAACCTCTTGGTGAAGCACACAGAAAACACATGGAACATAACAAAGCCAGCTTATAGACAAAATCAAATACAAAGAATAAAGCACATACTGAACCAAATCAACATTAACATTAATTAATTAACAAAAAATATATGAAACAAGACTGTAGCTGCGTTTTCCCAAAATTACCAAAGTTCAGCAGCTTCAACTTAAAAAATGGGATTCAACAAAAGCCCTAATTTGCAGGAATGATTCCATAGACAAAATATCTTCTGTTTTAAAAGTTTAGTTAAGTTTCAAAGTAAAACAGTTCACACAAAAAAGAAAATTAAAATAGCAAAAAAAAAAAAAAGAAAAAATTCATGTTAAGAAAAGTTCAGTTCAAAGCTTAACTCTTGTGTCATCTCAAATCGTTACTATTTACTTAACATTGCTGATCCATTTCTAAACGGTCAGAAAACTGTATGCTTATCCCATTTCTAACTTGAAAATGGGTCTTTCAAGTCCCTCTTTACTGGGACTTGTTCTTACCACAACTACGTAAGCTTATTATCACACTGTTTCTCAGTTACAGTAAGAAGGTTCTATCTCTTGCTAACTTATAGGGGAAAGGACTATACCATAAGTTATGACTAAGAAAGAATTGTATGTTCTATTCAAATTAAGCAAATATTAATATGAGTTTAACTCAAAACTTCAACTTTCTAATATTGGCTCTTACATTTCCGGCCCCTAATTGGCTATGCAGGAGCAGAGACAATTACTATACTTTAGTTCAATATGAGCCAATTACTTTTATATTAACTATTCTTTTCAAATCACTAGCAATAATACTGCAAACATACATTTTTAAAATTTCATATTTCAAACATTGGTTGTTTCTAGAAGCAGGTACAGTTTATTCATGGGTCTGTCCAGTGTGCTGGTTTTGGTCTGCACACAAACTCTTCTGACTGTGCCTTTGGCATCTGGCATTGTCTTGATGACTCGACCCGTTACCCAGGAATTGAGAGGTGTAGCTTTGTCTACAATTAGAACAACGTCCCCCTGGTTCAAAGTTTCTTGTTGTTGCAAGCCATTTTTGACGTTCTTGAAGTATAGCGTTGCTGATTCTTTCGTGTTCCAATTTTTTAGTAGCTTCTCGTAGCTCTCTTTCTGCTCTGACAAAATTTGTTCCGTTGTCTGAGCACATTATTTTGATGTCCTCCTGTGACATCTCCTCCTTTTCTTCGCAGTTATGCTCTGGAAAATCTGTGTTATACTGTTGCAGCAACATATCTTCAATCTCTGTTATTGACAGACGATTGATTTAATGTTCGGGCATCTTACCACTTTGTTTTGCAGGGTCATCTATCTTTTTGTATGGTCCACCAACTACCCATCCAAGTGCAGTCTTCATGGCGTGAGGTTCACCTCCTTGGGTAGGTATGATTCGTGACTGCTCGAAGATTTCTTGGTAGTTGATTTCTATTAAAAGATCAACTTCAGAGTCAATATGAGATAGACGTACCTCTTTAAGATATGCCCAGTTATCGTTATCTTCTTGTAGTGAAATACTTTCTCTGCTCACTGGAATGGAGACCTGTGTGAAGACCTTTGGCAAATCAATATATTCAACGTCATTGAGACCACAGACTTGTAAATCTGATAAGACAGAACATTGGGTTAGCATCATTGAATTGTCATCATAATTACTCATGGTTTTCAGGAATACTTGCGTTCTTCTCCTTTGAAGGCTCAATTGTCTCTGGAGCTTCTCAGTGCAAATTGTTATTGTACTGCCGAGGTCTATAAAGGTGTATGTTTCTACATACCTTTCACTCTTCTTGGATTTTACCTTAACATAGTCTGTCAAGGCCTCCCCAGCCTTTTGTTTTATTTGAGGCAACTTCAAAGCTTTGCTTACATATGTATCTATTATGAATGCTTGGTTGCCATGGTAACTTTCAAGCTGCTTTCTAGCCTTTTCATAGCCTTGATCTGGTGGCAATCGTGTACAGCCTTCAGTCATTTCTTGGGCTGGTCCTCTTGTATATTGAATCAAATAATCTAATTTATCTTCTGGGTCTGCTAATATATCACCTGCAGCGTGATTGAAGATTCAGCGGGTCACCTTAAAATAAAGGGACCTGTCTGTGTGGTACTTCACCACACGGTGCTGGAGGTGCTGGAGGTAGAGGTGCTGGAGGTACTGGAGCAGGTGTTATCTTTTGATCAGTTAACGATTTAGCCATTTCTATAATTGCCCTTTGACATTCAGCTTGATTCTTTTGACATTCAGCTTGATTCTGCACTAATATATCAATAAGACCATGTCCGTACAACAGTGGCTGTCCTGAGGCAATTAGTGACCGTACCTGCGTTTCGGACTCTAGTTCATCTAACCTTTGTAGGATTCTATCAAGTGTCGATTGTTGAGCAATAACTGCTGAAGAAGGTAATGATGCGACAGCGTTTCTTTTTGGGCTAAAGAATCAAGCTTAATATTAAGAGCATGCTTTAACTGAGGAGACGTCTTTCGTATTTTTGACTTTGAGCGATCTTGTTCTTGTAATTGCATCTCTTCGAAATGATTAACTAGCTGTTCATCAGATGTGTGTGTTAACAGGCTATTTGTATCTTTCAGCCATACTGCTGCATCGTCAATAAATTCATGCCATTTCTTAGAGCTTTCGGCGAATGTTGTTTTCTGTTTCTAGATCGCTCCTTCTTTACTTAATGAGGATAGAAGCCTTTTATGTAGATCCTCTATCTCACTGTGCATCTCACAAAATCTTTGAAGTTTTTCTGCTACTTCATAATGATTTTCTGAAGCATCTTTAAGGCTCTCTATTTCAGCCTCAAACTCAGAGAGCCGTTCTTTCATTCTACTCCTATGATCTTTAAGATCTCTAATTATATTTTCTGACTTCGAGTCTGTACTTAGATCACTGCCGATCTCACATGAGCTATGCTTAGACGTTGCCATGACAGCAGTTCGAGTAAATGACAGGACGTTTCCTGACAGCAGTTTAGTCACAATCAGGGCATTCCAACAAAGCAGATTACTTCCTCGCAACAAGGCTTCAATGACTCAGGCAAAAGCACAACCAATCATCAAAAATGTTTTTTTCCAAGACGTCTTTTTCTAATATCACAGTCTCTCAAATCTTCTCAAGGTACGGCGACCTTGCTTTCATTTACGATCATGCGGAGGTAGTAGATAAGAGTACAGTACCTCTGAATGATTCAGTTCCTTTTCTTCATTGACAAGTCCTGGAACAGAAATGTCCTCCATGCTCGGATGGTAGATTCCTGTTCAAGTTCCAGGTCTTCAGATGGCAATATTTCTGACGAAAATGTAGCTGTAGCTGTCTGGATTGGACTACACAGTGTTGAGTGACACATTGTGCCCCACCTATTTTCTCTGAACTAAAGACACACCCCACTGGTCTGGACCGGCTGTATTTAGTACTTTAGTACACTCGATGGTGTTGGTCTGTTTAATGTGATTCTGTGTTAAATAAATTAGGTTGGATAAGTTTGGTCTGTCTGGGCACAGAAATGTGTGTGAAGAGTTCTGTGTCTGCTGGATGAGAACTTTCACATAAATTAATCCTGGCAGAACTGGGCATCGGACAGTATGCTACCATAGACAGTCTGCCAGCTCATTACAGGGTCAGAGCTATACTAGTGATCACAATGGAAGCCAATTTGGGGTTTCTGCCAATTAACCAAACTGAAATGTGAGATGTGGTGGAAGATATGGAATAACTGGAGGAAACACACTGAGATATTGGAAGAAGGGGTAAACTCCACATGGAAAGTGAATGGAGGAAACAAAGATTCGGCAGATGCCACCACTGGACAACTTTACTGTCCTTTGTGATAAAATATTAAAGTTGAAGTAAAACATTTCGAGGTGTACGTTATGGTTAAAGTCTTCACTCAGTCAAACAGATCCTTAAGTTGTGGAGTATAATAAAATTGAGAAAAACCAGAATGAAGATGAGAAGACCATTACGATCTCCATAATAAATCAAAGAATGTCCCATCTCTCCAAATAAGGTATTTTACAGGAAAAGACAGGCTCTCCAATCAGAATTTAACCTCCTGATAACAAAAGAACCTGAACAACTCATCTTTAAATCACAACATCATTACGGTGAAAATGGAGAGAAGGCTAACAAGATCTTAGCTCAGCAATCCACAGCAGGAAGTTTGCAACTCAATAACAGAAATTACCAGCACAACTGGAGATAAAGTAATGAAGCCTAACGATATAACTCACATATTTAACAAGTACTATAAGACTTCATATTCTACTCAGTTTAAAGAAGACAAGACACAATCTGAGGACTTCTTTAATGTAATGCAAATACAAGAGATGGACACTCTTAGTGCAGAGGAATGGGACAAACCTCAGACACTCTCAGAACTACTGGATGCTGTAAACTCACGCCAGAGTGGTAAAACAACAGGCCATGATGTCAACCAGTGGAGTTTTATAAAGATGTTTCAATTAAATTAGCTCCAGTATTATTAGCAAAGTTTACAGAAGCTACAGACAACCAAATTCTACCCAAAAACATTCCCAATTTTACACACCTCCCACCAATTTTCTTTCCAGAAGGAATGTTGAATGTTTTACCAGACAGCCGTGAGGTCACAATCACTCCTAACTCACTAACAGCTGGGGTTGGTGGGCTACCAGAGGGGCCTAAAGTGGAGGAAGAAACATTGACTGTAACTGCCTTTACCACATTGTGAGCTCATAGACTTATCCTGCTGAACTTGAAGACCCCCTGTGATAAGTCACTAGGTCACTGATGTTTGACATATAAAAAAAACAAATTCTCACTTAGAAGATCTGTTCAAAACCTTCATAAAATATGGCGAGATCTAATTAATAAAACTTTACAATAAGCATCCATAGCAGGGGAAAATGAAATTCTGCTCTTTTCTTTATTTATTTTCCTAAATTATCAGGAATTTTGGCCCAGCTCTCGGCTCTTCTATCTTTTTCTGGGTTGCAGCGTGAATCCTGTTTGGTAGTTTTTTATTTTTTGCATTTTTTTTGTTTGCTTATATTTCTGTTTTAAATTTCTGATTGTTTTTATTTTTTTTATTTTGACTTTGAAAGTCATTTGTTGTATACGTTGAACTTGATTGTATGCAATGCTATTTTTAAAATAAAAACAACATTGTACCTGCTGATCTAATTCAGTGTGAGTTTCTGTTATTACAGTTAAGTCCCCTTTAAGTAGCTGATGGAATATCAGAGGACTTTAGGGTGATGTTGTCTGAGTCTCCACTGAGGAACACCTGGGATTCTGTCAACATGAAAGGCCATGAAGGACACCACACAATGTCTTCTAAAACTCTCCCTTCTTGTGTCCCTACTCATCATCACCAGTGAAGCTGTGCTGCTCTTCAAGTTCTCGTTTATTTTTCCTCTCTTTCCTCACATGAAGTGTTCTCTTCCTATTCCACTCACCTTCATCTCGTCCATCACCCTCCTTGTCTCCTTCAGTGTCTTCTCTCTCCTCAAGTCCCCTCCTGATGTCACTCAGTGTCGCCCACAGCTGTTTCTGTTTGGACACACAAGAGGACACGCCTGGTCAGATCAGAATTCACGTTCATTTTGTGATTTCTTCCTCTCTTTCTGACTACTGATATTTTCACAACAAATGTGTTTGACATTTCATGACACAAATCATCACGTGACATTCTTCTCCCCAAATCATCTTCTGCTCCTGTGGTGGTCCCTCTCCAGAGGTGCGCCCCTATGAACAGAAAGATTTTCTATTCTTCTAATTGACAGACAGAACTGTCCCCTCCGACTACACATGGAGCTCAATTCACTCCTGAAAGAGACTTATGTTAGTTTGAAGTGTCTAAACGTTTGTCTCTAAAATCTCCTGTGTACGTGGATTTCACTTTCACCAAACCACAAATCTTTTAATTCTCGCAGAGAGGCCTGTTCAATTTGAAGAAACACTACTTTTCCCTGATGGCAACAGGAATCAGATGATCTACAAGTCTCCGACTTGAAGTTTAAATCTGAACAATATATTCAATCTCTCACGTTTGTTTGTGCGAATGCGATCTTTACTATCATTTTTGTGTCTTTCGAAATGGACAAAGTCTCCCTCTCACAGATCTTGCTTCCATCTCTCTGGACTTCCAAAAAGTCTCTTCAGAAAGATCACATCTTGTCTCTTATAATAGAGAGATGTTTATTAAGTTTATATGTTTTGGTTTCACCAGAGCCTTCAAGACCACCCAGCCATCCCTGTTAAGTGGTCAGCTCAGAGATGTGCAGGTGGGTGAGCCTGTGGTCTCCTGATGATGGACTATCTGTCAGGCAGACTCAAGGAATGCGTGAGCAACACTGGAGCAACACAAGGAACAGGCCTGTCTGCTTTACTCTTCACTCTGTGCACCTCACACAGGAATGAACACAATTTCTCTTTTCTTGTTTATTCAAAAATCACCCAAGGAGTGTCTCAGTGGGCTTTAACAGGCCATGTTTTTGAGAGCCCCCTACTCCTGATTCCCTAAGAAGAAAAACAAGAAAATCGAGGTTGAAAACACAAGCAATAGAGCTAATGTTCCAAAGCTCCAGTCCATCTAAACTGCATGTTTATCAATTGTAGGAGGAAACCCACATAAAGACAATGAGAACATGCAAACTCCACCAGGGACAAGTCACGGTCGAAAAATAAAATGTATTTATACTAATAAAAGGCAAAGCCCTTACTGACTGACTGACTCATCACTAATTCTCCAAGTTCCCGTGTGGGTAGAAGGCTGAAATTAGGCAGGCTCATTCCTTACGGCTTCCTTACAAAAGTTGGGCAGGTTTCATTTTGAAATTCTATGCGTAATGGTCATAACTGCAAGCTATTTTTCTCCATATAATGTAATGGAGTTCAGCTGGATGGCCGTGGGGGCGGAGTTTCGGTGACATCATCACTCCTACGTGAACGTAGAGAACAATGAAGACCTCCAAACAGCGCTGAACAAAAAACGCCATTTCACAATTGAGAAGGCAGAAAAAGATTATGAAGCAAGTGATGCACACAAGCGTATTCATAAATACAAGCATATTCATAAGTACAGCTACTGCGGAAACAAAGCACGGCGTGAACCGTAAGTTTATATTAAATTAAGTTCATAGACAGGCTGCTGCTGGCGTTTGTAATTTAGTGCCTGCCCATATAAGGCAGTCCGTCAGCGCAATCCAATAGTAACACTGCCGCTAAATATTCACGGGTGAAGGACTGTGCTTATGCAGAGGAAGATGAGATGGTCAGGGTGGTGTTTGGCACAAACTCAGCGAAACTGCAGGAGAAACTTTTAAGTGAACGGTAAAAAGTAAGAGCGAGGGGAGGGTTGACTTATTGACGCACGCAGGCAAAACCACAATAGCACGCGGGCTCGATGTACTGTAGTGTGTGTTCTGAATTGCGTGATCACATTCGAAAAAATATATCTTTTCAAGTTCTATTTAGTCCATATGTGTCATACTCAAGGTCAGGTCCCCATCCGCCCGACGTAATTATATCCGCCCGCAAGATCATTTTATATATTATTGTTATTAATGGCCCGGGTATATGAAGCGCTGGTAACACAATAGACTACAGATCCCATAATGCAGCACTTCAGCTGCCTTGCCGAATACTTACCACGTTAATCAAGTCTAGCTTATGATGCTGCAAGTTATTGCGAAGCTAACCCACACGATGCCGAAGAGAAAAGTTGATTCTGAAATAGATCCTTTAAAAAGCGATGGGAGGCTGAGTATATGTTTACTGACATTGCCGGTAAACCCGTGTGTCTCATTTGTGGAGCTAATGTGGCTGTAATTACAGAATTTAAACTAAGACAGCACTATGAGACAAAACATCAGGATCAACTGAAAGACCTGAATGCAATGCACAAGATACAGAAAGCCGAAGAGTTAAAGAAGAATCTGACACTTCAGCAGACGCTTTTACCTGCACAAATCACAAAGTGATTTCAAGTGAAGCTACTTTTATGGGAGACACAAATGCACCAGTGCAACTTGCCCCACTTTCCCTGTTGCCAAGTAATGTTGAACCAAGTCGGCACAACGGTGTTCCCAAATACACAATTTGCTGATAAACTGAGCGCACTGAGTTCGCATGGCGCTTTGGTGACTTTGAAGAACAAAAAAAGAATTTTGAGTTGTTTCGCAACCCATTTGCTGTCGATGTGGAAACTGCACTTGTGGATATTCAGATGGAGGTGATTGAGCTGCAGTGTAATGGCACACTGAAGGCAAAGTACGATACTGCAGGGCCCGCACAGTTTATTCACTCCATTCCCGCAGAAATGCTCCAGCTCCGTCTACATGCGGCTCGAACCTTGTGCATGTTTGGTAGCACATATCTGTGTGAGAAGCTCTTCTCAGTGATAAAGACTAACAAAACAGCACACAGGAGTCGCCTCACTGATGAGCACCTGCAATCCATCCTGAGAATCTCCACAACACAGAACCTCACAGCAAACAGAAACGAACTTGTGGCCAAAAAAAGATGTCAGGCGTCCAGCTCTAAAATGACATAAGAGCAAAGACAACTGAATGATTTGATTTGTTATTGCTGAAAAGAACACATTTTATTTATATTTCCAGGTTTTCTTATGCAGAATGTTCATATTTCAATTTGTATAATTTTGACAGAATATATTTTTATGGAGAGCAAAATCTTTTGGGATATTTAAAATCTAAGTTTATTTTTTATATAAAATTACATAAGAGTAAAGAAATTTTAATGTTTGTTCTTTTAACGTTTACTTTATATCTAACTTGTATAATTTAAACAGGATATATTTTTATGGAGAGCAAAATATTATGTTATTTAAGGTTTGAGTTGATTTATTCCGGAATAATATTCCTGTCTGATTTTATTCATATTTATGTTCAAAAAAGTTAAGTTTCAAAACTTTTAAAGTTTTAAAAGTTTAGTTTTAGTGTGTTCAATAAATGTTTATCCTGTTCGGCCCGCAACCTAGTGTGTTTTGGATTTTGGCCCCCTGTGCAATTGAGTTTGAGACCCCTGATTTAGTCGACACAAATATCTTTCGTTGGAATGTAAGGCGAATTTACTCTTTACATTTGTATGGTGAAGAAAAATTTATGCAATGATGCCTACATTTAACTTACATTCCTACCAAAGATATTTCTGTCGACTAAATAAAAATTCCTTCTATTTAAAACTTAAATATAACTTGAACAGATACGATAGTTCATAATATCCACGAAGACTTGCACGTAAGAGCGGGAGTCATCCGTTTTAACAAACAGCGTATTGTACTGATATGAAATAGCCTGCCTATTTAATTATTTAGGAATGGATAAATAAATTAAGATTTGTACAAATAATGTTTTTCATTTTTCTTCCTTGATGGATTCTGCCACCCCCAGCAACAGTTGCTCGCACCCCAAAGAGTGTGTATATATATATATATATATATGTGTGTGTATGTATATATATATATATATATATATATGTATATACTAGCAGAATACCAGCAGCAGAGAAGTAGTGTGTTAAAGAAGTTATGAAAAGAAAAGCAAACATTTTAAAAATAACGTAAGATGATTGTTAATGTGATTGTTTTGTCATTGATATGGTTGTTGTTGTCATATCTATCTATTTATATATATATATTTATATATATGTGTATATCTGTATATATATATATATATATATATATATATATATATATATATAGCAAAATACCTGCAATTGGCAGCGGAGAAGTAAAAAGAAAAGGAAACATTTTAATAATAACGTAACATGATTTACAATGTAATTGTTTTGTCATTCTCATGAGTGTTGTTGGCATATATATATATATATATATATATATATATATATATATATATATATATATATATATATATATATATATATATATATATATATACACACACACATATATACATACTGTATATACACATATACATATCTACATATATACTGTATATACACATATATATACAAATCTACATATATATATCCACATATATATATATATTAGGTGGGACTCTATTAAAAAATTAATCCAATTAATTAGAGGCTGTGTAAGAATTAATCTTGATTAATCGTATGTAATCGCACACGAAATTTGCCCCAAATCGCAAATGTTTTTTTAATTTAAAAGTGTTTTAGTGGGCTTACAGAATCAAATAATAGACATGGACATGAATATTGTAAACTGAAGCTGTTTTAATTTCTGAAAAAAAGCCTTTAAACTGCATTTGAATTCAAAACAGAAACAATAATATCATCCCTGGTTAAAATTGGGCAGACTTAAAAATAAAGTGGTAGTTTAAGTACTTTAAGTAGATTTTCAGAATAGTATTGTCTTTAAATAATAATAACCAAAATTTCAACATAAAGTGCAGTTTTTCTTCTTAAAAAAATAAGTCAGAAACATAAAAGGTAATTTGACCAGCTTAATCTTTAAACTCTGAGTAACATTAGCCAAAATTATTTTGTACATTAGACTAAAACAGTGTGATCATTGAACATTTTGTAATTAGATGTAATTAGAATTACTAACGGTCACGGAAGTCCAATGATCCCCAGTAAGAGCCACAAAGTCCGCTTTCTGTAATGCATCTAATTTTGCTTGCTTTTCAGTGTGCACAAAACCATGCTTTTATCAAGGCTTCTCGGGTAGTCGAAATGATCAGTCGTAGGAACGCCCTTTATTCCGACTCTAACATTTTTGTAGCTGTGATGTGTGCATCAGTGTAATGGATATACCAGGAAATCATGCATTGACAAAAGTTCCCGTTTGCTTGGAATTGAAAGTGTGATTAAATGCGTATTTTTAACGCGTTATGGAGTACATGCATGGAAGCTTCTCAGCTGTGCTTGTGCTAATAAAGGGAAACATTTTAAAAATAACGTAACATGATTCTGAGTTAACCGAATATTTTTTCATACGTCCAAAACCAAGGAGATGCGAAGGTAAAATGAATCGGTAGCGCGAACATACTCAGTGCATCCCCTCGAATCGAACCTCAATTTCGGCATTAGAGGCTAAGACTTCTACAATTGCGCCACAGCGTGTGGCTTGTCTATGCGAGAGTATGTACTGTAGATCGGGGTATATATATACATTTATATATATACCCGTGTACCGCAGTGGAGAAGTAGAAGTTATGAAAAAGAAAAGGAACATTTTAAAAATAACTTAACATGATTGTCAATATACAGTAATTGTTTTGTGAGTGTTATTGAATGTTGCTGTCATCAAGGATTTGATTATCATTATTTCTTTCAATCAGGCTCGTATTTGTAGGATGTGTTGTGTTCAAGTTACATTC
The DNA here is from genome assembly GCF_016835505.1 of Polypterus senegalus. Taxonomy (NCBI): domain Eukaryota; kingdom Metazoa; phylum Chordata; class Cladistia; order Polypteriformes; family Polypteridae; genus Polypterus; species Polypterus senegalus. The sequence continues at coordinate 20,948 of NW_024386016.1, read as the reverse complement.
CGTGTTTGTCAATCGTTGTAAAGATAAGAGGTTTCATTCATCGATTAGTTCCTTACTGCATTAATAAACAGCTCGTCTTCCTTTTTATCTGTGATGTGACAAACTGCATGCACGGGTTTTTTACACTGTCTTCCTTTAGCAGGACATTCACTTTTTCCACCGTGTGCTTTGTTTCCGCAGTAGCTGCACTTATGAATATGATTGTATGTATCAGACGCATCATATTTTTCTGCTGCTTTCTCAATTGTGTAATTCGGTTTTTGTTCAGCACTCTTTGGAACTGTTGCTTTTTGTCTGTGCACTGCGCCAGTTCACGGAGCCGCTTGGTGTTCTTGCATCGAAGGTTCCCAGCTGTGCTGGTGCCATCTCGTAATGTCAGCTAAGACCCGGCACTTAAAAGTTTCTCTCGCAGTTTCAATGAGTTTGTGCCAAACACCACCCTGACCATCTCATCTTCCTCTGCATAAGCACAGTCCTTCACACGTGAATATTTACCGGCAGTGTTTGTATTGGATTGCCGCTGATGGACGGCCTTATATGGGCAGGCACTAAATTACAAACGCTAGTGGCAGCCTGTCTATGAACTTAATTTAATATAAACTTACGGTTCACGCCGTGCTTTGTTTCCGCAGTAGCTGTACTTATGAATATGCTTGTATGCATCATTTGCTTCATAATGTTTTTCTGCCTTCTCAATTGTGAAATGGCGTTTTGTGCTCATCGCTGTTTGGAGTTCTTCCTTGTGCTCTACGTACTTACGTAGGAGGCGTGATGATGTCGCACGAAACTCCGTCCCCCACGGCCATCTCTAACTCAACTCCATTACATTATATGTAGAAAAATAGGTTCCAGTTATGACCCTTATGCATAGAATTTCGAAATGAAACCTACCCAACTTTTGTAAGTAAGCTGTAAGGAATAAGCCTGCCAAATTTCAGCCTTCTACCTACACGGGAAGTTGGAGAATTAGTGATGAGTCAGTGAGTGAGTGAGTGAGTGAGTGAGTGAGGGCTTTGCCTTTTATTATATATATATATATATATATATATATATATATATATATATATATATATATATATGTATATATGTGTGTGTGTGTGTGTGTATATATATATGACAGCAACACTCACACATTGACAATCATGTTACGTTATTTTTAAAATGTTTCCTTTTCTTTTTCATAACTTCTTTAACACACTACTTCCACTGCAAAGCGGGTATTCTGCTAGTTTCTAATATAAGGACAACTGAATATTTGTGTATTCAAGTGTATACAGACAGACAACATCAACAGACAACACCAAACATGAGTCTGTGTTACCTTAGTTGGTTCTTTCTCTTGCACTTTTAGAAAAGCAGACAACTTGTGATTTTATTTTTCATAATTTATATCAAACAATTTTCCAGTAAACATCATTCATTCAGAACCAGCTTTTAAATGTTCTTGTTTCAGTTCTGCTTTAGTTCTTAGATACTTATTAAGTTTTTCTCGAGACAGCACTGTGATGGCAGTTTGGTTTTCCTCACAGGTTTTACTACACTCCCTTACAGCTCCTCTGTGTGTGTGAGACACTGCTCTGAACTGATTCAAGTCTACTTTAGTTTTCTTACTGAATTTATGAAGAGACCCTCACAACAGCTAAGCCTTCTTCTTCACACAGTTATGGTGATGTCAACTCCCAGAATTCACCCCCTAACTTTATCTTAACTACCTTTACTGGTTATCTTTTAGTGGCAAAAAAATGTACAACTGCTGGTTGATGTCCTCCTTCAGTAATTCTAAAGATTTTAGAGGTGGTCTCTGTTACTGGTGCACCTTGCTTTCCTTTATCAAGTCAGAACTGAATGAGACCCCCACATTCACCTCCATTTCAGGGGTCTTCAGCTCTTACCGTCTGGCACTACGTTACCCTTTGGCGCAGAAGAGATCATTTAGCCTTTATGATGCCCACAATAAGGGTCTTACTACAGGGCAGAAGATAATCCAGGGGCAGAGATCAGAGGTCTAGTGCTTACAAAGGGTTATAAAGGATGGAGTGGACTTGCTGCTGTACGCGTCTTGGATAATAATAAAATATATAATAATTCATTACATTTATATAGCGCTTTTCTCAGTACTCAAAGCACTATCCACACAGGGAGGAACCGGGAAGCCAACCCACAATCTTCCACAGTCTCCTTACTGCAAAGCAGCAGCACTACCACTGCGTCACCTGTGAGGACAGAACAGAAATCCAAATTTTTTACTGCTAATTCCTGCTAAGTGTTGTCCATCAAGTTGAGTTTTGGCTCCTTCTTCAGTCAAAAAGTGATAAAGAGTGACAAACTGAGACATTGCTGGTTATCATTTGCTGTGGTTGATCAGACTGATCAGATGAAATCGAAAACTGTCAAGGAGAGTCCTGGTGAAGTGAACTGACATCTGAGCTGAAGTTACGAGTCAATAAAAGAGGGGCAGGCGGTGGCAGCTTAAGAAAAAGACTTCTGACCAAGCAGTGCCAGTCTGTCCTACAATTAAATGTCTGCTTTCAGGGACATCTGAAGAACTGATTTATGTAAATCAATCCAAATCAAGTGATAGCCAAACAACAGAAAACATAAAGAGATCAACAATTAGATGTCGATATTAGTGACCTGATTTATATTAAACTGATAAATATCAGGCCACGTCATAGACTTCATTGTTGTTTGAGATGTTGGTTTCTAAACGTGTGTTCACCTGTGAGCCGAGCTCTTTTAATATCCCAGCGAGGACTCGGCCACATTTGTGTGACTTACTGAGACCTGGCAAAGCTGATGTGACACTAGTCCTTTATCTGAACATACTGTACATTGAGGTTGTGTAGTCGTGATGGGGATTTAAAATTTGGCTTAGATGGTCAGACTTGCACTTCTAGTAAGTTCTTTACATTTCTGCTGGACTTGTTAGGGTTTTACCAAATATGAAAGCTCCGAGTCTTTGTCATAATCATACATTAGGTGAGATTATCACTCAGGGGTATGACATTCAAACTGATTGACATGTGACAATAATGTGTCTCTTAAACAGCCCTGAGATCAGCCAAATGCAAACTCTGATTCTGACACCACAAAGACAGACGAGCAGCTAAGCACACTCAGCGTGTAAGTGTCAGCAGTACAGAGTGTGTCTATTGACGTGTCAGACCTTCTTTTGAATTACGTTTAGGATGACATTGTGTGCTCACTTACTACGCTTACATCAGCCAACTGTAACATCATCTTCTTAAGAACACCTCAGGAGGGTCCGAATGTCAGACATTTCTACGTAGCCCACGTGACGCTCGCACCCCTGCCAGTGGACATTTCTAGACAGCAGGCTATAGTTGGCCTCCCACTGCCTTTGAATCTCAAAAGAGAAACTGATCAGAGCAGAAAGAAACTTAGCTGGCTGTGAGGAGAGAAAACAGTTGTTTGTGGGCCATCTTGGGGATCTCATCCTGAGCTGTTTCGTGACTTGCACCAGTCTCACCAGGATGGACTCCAGCAGCCAATGCTCTGAAATTGAAACATCAGGTTTATAAGGTCCAGTAAAACCTCGATTATCAGTCAGGGGTCAGGACCGAGGCTGTGACGGATAAGAGAAAAGACGGATAACAGATCAGCTACTTTAAAAATGACATACAGTAGATTAGTTTAGCGAACAGTCGTAAAAAACCATATTAACAAAATGAATTAATTTATATAATATTGTAATGACCAGCGTAATAAGCAAATACATCTCAGAGGTCCTGGAGTTTTCTACATTTAACGTGGAGTCTTCGTTCCCTCACAAGCGGTGTCCTGTCTTACACTCCGTTACTTGGCTTATAGAGCTCGCCTCCTAAACAATCAAAGAAAGTTTTCCCTACCGATCAGTTGATCTCCTGCCACTCGTTGTGTATTTCTGATCCCACAAACACTCCTGCTTATTTTCTCCTGACTCCCTGCTCCACACCTTCCCTTCTCTCCTCACTGAACATCACAAGCTGCCTGCACACCTCAATATATTAACACAACCTGATATAACAGAATATATAAAGAAAATTACAATGCAGAAGACCATTAACATTAATACAGAATAGCGTTACCGTCACTGGTTTCCATTTTCAGCACATTTTTCAATTATTTCAGCATCCCGCTTTATATCGTTCACTATTGGCCTTCCTACTCCGTCATTGAAGCAATACTTGAAGAGCTGTTGCTGTTTCAAACGTTTAATAAGTTCAAACAGCACACACATATGTTGATAGGCCATAACAATGCATAGTAGTTTAGTTTAATTATAACAAAAGAGAAAAGCTACAAACCACTATTAAAGCTGAAGGTACGTAACGGACACTGGGATTTCTGTTGTTCCAATGTGCAGAACTCACAGTAGTAATCGAGACGCCATGCAGAAGGTTGGGTTTTGTTATTTAGTCTTGACAGTTAATCAAGTGACAGATATTCGGGTTTTACTGTAGATGAATAGATTTCTCTGTCACATTAAATGTACAAATTCCTTAACTCAAAGTTATTCAAACAGTTTCCATTAAACACTAAACATCACTCACCTGTTTTCTTCTCTTTCCGTCTCCAGCTCAACCATTTCATGATTTTATGTCCAGTCACCACACACATCATGCAGATGCAGGAATCATCAGTTTTACAGAATATCTCCAGACTTTTCTGATGTTTCTCACAGAGTTTCTCCTTCAGATTTCTATCAGGATCAACCAACTTGTGGTGCTTCAGGGTCGCTACTTCATAGTGAGGCTGCAGGTGAGTCTGACAGTAGGAGGCCGGGCAGGTGAGACAGGACTTAACCGCTCTGAACTTCTTCCCAGTACAGAAGTCACAATCCACGTCTCCAGGACCGTCATTATTCTGAGATGGAAAAGAAGGAGGAGGTGGAGTGAGTACCTTGTCCTTAAATTTCTTAATGACTTCATTCAGCAGAGTGTTTCTTCGTAGAGCAGGCCTCGTGGTGAAGTTTTCTCTGCACTGAGGACAGCTGCACACTTGGCTCTGATCCCAGTAGTTAATTAAGCACTTCAGACAGAAACTGTGACCACAGGGGATGGTGACAGGGTCAGTCAGGGTGCCCTGACACAACAAGCAGGTGAACTCGTCCTGTGACACAAACAGCTGGGCTTCAGCCATCGTCAGTCTGAGGAGAGGCAGGAAGAGAGAATCATTCAGACAAACAAGGAAGTGACTTGTGAAGAAACCAAAGTGAAAGTTTGTCCGAGTTCAGTGAGAAAGAAGGAGGAGGAGATTTAAAGAGAAATTTGAGAGCTCACAGAGAGAACATCAGAGGAGACACTGAGGGTGAACAGTTAATGTGAGACAGGAGCTCAGAAAGTGAAGACCACCAAGTGACAGAAGAGATGACCTGTCACAGGGGATCTGCTAAAGTGTCATTCATGTCCGTATTTCTTATTCATTTATTACACACTGAAGTCCACTTCAGACTCCATATCAGTCCTCTTTATTAAACAAATTATCCATCCCATAATAAGTTCTCGTGTCCTACTTATCAATAATGAATTTTTGTGTTTTCTTTGTCCATGCCAGGAATTTATCAGATTATTCAGTAAAGACCACAACTGAAGCCCACTTAGTTTAAGAAACAGAATTATTTGATACATTAATAAACACAAGGATAGTAGAAATATGAAAACATCTTAAAAACTGATAACAGACAGACAGACAGACAGACAGACAGACAGACAGACAGACAGACACGTAACACACAGCAGGCGCTCGCCGCTCTCGGCTCCTTCACAGTTTTTTAGATTTTCTTGGTTATTCAAGTCGTTTTATCTCAGGATTTGTGAGACTTAATCAAGTCTTTTGAACAGGCTCGTCTACTCCTGCACCCCTACGATTAACACACATAGATGCTAGTCACACAATTGGGTATAAGTGATGCCCTAATGCCAGTCCCTCTGTATTAGCCCACCTTAGACTCATTCCACTTAAGTACATAAGAGTAACCCTCCAGCTTTCACTTCTCAGTGCCCCACACTGGGACTTGCTGTCACCAGCACTAACAAATGTACAGATGTCTCTGAGACACATGATGGCTCGTATAACATTTAGTTTTAATGCCATTTCTAAACCAACAGGGTCTTACTTCTGCTTCACTTGCTCTTCTGTAGCCAGAAGACACACCACATGCACTTCAGATCGGGTTATCCACCTCAATATAAGCATATTCAGGCCTGGCCAATATTTGGATTGGATTCCATCTAGGAAAAGCCAACAGGGGCTTACCGGTGGTCTGAATATGGATCCCAAAGCCCCAGTAAAGTGATGAGGACACTGTGCTGTATAAATGGTGCTGTACTTTAGATGAGACGTAACTCTGTGGTTATTAAAGATCCCTGTGTGTCCCCCATAAAGATGTCTTTGCTAAATTGCCCTCCAAGGCCTTGTCATTGTACCCCCCTAATCGTCCCCTGTCTCTCATTAGCTAACTGCTTCTCTCACCACTTCACCATCTAATAGCTAATGTGTGGTGAGCATAATGGCACAAAAATGGCTGCCGTCACATCATCTGGTGGATGCTGCACATTAGTGGTGGTTGAAGTGGCTCCCACTCACTGTGTAGAGGAGCTTTGAGTAGTGAGAAAAGCACAATAAAAATGTAAAGAATTATTATTATTATTAATCAAGTTCAAACTCTCAGCATTGATAACACCCTTGGCAAGAAAGCAGCAACTTTCAAAATCTGATGCCCTAATATTTACTTCAGTCACTCAAGAAATAAACAAAAAGAATAGAAAAAGGAATGTGTCATTTAATAATCAGGGATGAAATGTAAGTGATCAGCGTGGACGTCAGAGTTATCATTGGCAGTGCACCACCTACTGGAATGTAAGTCATGTATTAATAAAATGCATCATATTTTCCATTCCAACAGATGACACATTACAAACATTTGTAGTAATATAATGTATAGAATGTTGGAATGACAAATACAATGTGTATGTCTCTGTTATATACAGTAAACCCCTGCGAACTCGTGGTTCAGAGTATGCAGCCTCAATCATTCGCAGATTTTTCCTTAGAACCTATCTAATAATTGTTAGTGGAAACCTCAAATATCCACCACAATTTTTATGGTTTTTTCGCTGAAATACTGCGCTGTAGAGAGAACAGGAAGCAACTGTAGTGGAAAACGCGGCCTGGGATGGTGAAAGTAGCCAATAGAATTTGAAACTGCAACTCCCAGCATTCCCTGCAGTGGCTCTGATTGGTCTGCTGCTGAGGCTGCTGGGGCTGTTGGGGTCGAAGGATGTCAGCATGGCTTTTAAAAAGGGGGCCGGTGATCAAATGCAAAAAAAATGTTTTTGTAATTTGTATTTCAAGTTCTTGTCTTTCTACCTGCCTTTTCTTGGGTTACCTATACTTTTCCATTTTGTCCTCGATCGTTTTATACATCTGGATTGTCTGCTGTCTGCCTGTTTACATGAGGACTGTAAATGGATTCATGACCATCCTGTGAATAAAGGAAAGCTCCTGAACCCATCCATCCGCCTTCACCATTTCAGGATCTAGCGGTAGGACTATCTTTACATTCCCATTCAATGTGCGGATTTCTGGACTTTCTATTTTCATCATTATATTACATCCTTTGTCATTTTTCATGATTTACTGTGTGTGTTTTGTTTGTGCTTTGTCGTATTTAATGTGTAATCTCCGTAAGGTCAACACTAATGTGTTATGGTGTATGAAATCTGTACGTTTTGGTTTTCATTATATTTTGTTCGAGACTAGGCAACAGATGAACTAAGACAAATCAAAGCAGGTTTTCTTCCCTTACACCTTACTTTTACAACAGTTGTTCACAGCTTAGTGTGAATTTGGTATTACAGCCTGGGAAAGGATGCTGAGCCATGCCTCAGGCTATTGATTACTTTATGGATGGACATCTGGGACAACAATTGGGTTTACGGCCTGGGAAAGGAAAACTGAGGCAATATCAAAGAACTTCATTACCTGGGGAATTAATTCATCAGCCATTTTGACAGCCAGCCAATCAGGTGCATGTGTTGTGAAACCAAGGCAAGACATTTCATAATAAATATGCCTTGGTTTGAGACAGAAGAGAAGCAAAGAGAAGAAGGAGAAGAAGAAAGTACAGAAGGAGAAGAAGAGGAATGGATGAAGACGGCACTGGTCGTCAGAAAGGCATCATGGATATTGATTACTAAATCAAACGCCTCCCTGGGCCATTCATCCTTGTCATCTCTACTTTTTTTCGTAAGCTTTTTCTAAAGACTATATATATTCAGACTTTCCTATCAGTACCTATTCTCTAGTATTCTTTGTTCCAGTGGTATTATTATTATCCTTGTATAAATTATCATGCTGCTTTTAACTTTCTATGATTTGTCTTAATGTCTAGAGTGACTGAAGTAATAAGTTAGATTTCTTTGAGCACCTGGTGACAGTCGGATTTTTGCCATTATATCTGTGCTATGAGGATTATAAGGCTGAGAGTGAGGGTCTACTCAATAGAAGGGACAGTATGAGAAGAAGAAGGTATTCTTGGCTGATAAATGGTCTATAGTCAAGAGTGCTGAGTCTTTGTATGTTTAAATTTATTCTTGTAGACCAAAAGTAATATTTAGGTCTGAGATATCACTAAAACATCATAGTTGTTTGTACCGATAATAAGTAAGTCTCTTGAAGTTCAAGTTAGTAGCAGGCTGTTATTCCTATAGCACTTGTGTGGTTTAAAGTGATTAGGGTTAATCAGTGCGTGTGTGTCATTCATGGGGCACTGTTGTGGTTATGGTCTGTTTGTATGCATGTAACTACGTTTGTGTGTGTTCATCTTAAAGTGCAACAGTAGACCATCCCGATAACGAACTTGACGAGAAAACTTACCCTTGAGAAAACAAGTAAAGGGCAAGTAGAGGGAAATACCACGATAATTCATTTTGGCGCTGCGAGCAGGTTTAATGGAGTAATCATGTGTTGCATTTTTGTGTGTTTGGTTACATTTTACAAAGACAGGGATGGATCGTCCACAGACTGCAAATATGCTGTACTCGCATGCTGGCATACAGCTGGTACATATCAGTGTGCATCAACAGCATTTCTAAAGTTTTTTAGGTTTACGGTAGAATCAGCTGTTACAGCTGTGTTTTCTCCACTAAAAACGGAGACAGCAGCAGTAGCCGCAACAGCAAAGTTAACGGAAACGTTAAACGTAGCAGCAGCAATAGAGAGAATCGCATCGGAGGCTGTTGTGCTTTCCTCGTGGAGGGCGGAGTCAGCTGCAGCAGCCAAAGCAGCTGCTCTTGTCAAAGACGCAGAGAAGCCGCTCTTCATAAAGTGGAGGCAAAGGCAGCTAAAACAGAAAACATACACTTGTCTGCTGGTCAGAGAGGTTGTGTATTGGTTAATGATTACAAAGCAGTTAGTTGAGGAGGCAAGAGAGATAAGAAATACCTGGCCAAAAAGTTGTGAGCAGCTAGCACGTAGCAATGTATTAGGAGAATGCCATACAGATTAAGCAACGACCTATCAGTGTTAAAGCACACGCTTTGATTTTGGGGTCTTTTGACCCTGAGAAACTGGAGAGAAATACAGGAGAACTTAGTTTGTCGCAGATCGCTGCACTCTCATATCTGCTTGCTGATAAGGGATCTGCTTTTGTTGAAAGGCAAGGACGGGCTGCTCTTACGCTGCACACCGAGCACAGTTTACAGCAGACCAGATTGCTGATGGGACAGGAGGCAATCACTGAAGTATGCTGGTTGTTGTGCAGGAAAAACAGGAAGAGGTGTTTTATGGTAGCGAGGTGAGCAGCTTGCAGCAACAGAGAATAGCGGGGGAGGAGCAGTTTTCAGGTCTCAGCGAGGGGTGGAAAGAAAACCCCTGAGGCCAGCGTTTGAAAGGTGGTCCCCTGCAACTGAGATAAGCAGAGTGATAGTGTAGAACTGCACAAACTGAAAATTGCTTTAAGGAAAAAACATGTTTTTAACTTTGATATACATTTAAAACTGAAGTAGCATTGATCATGATATCTTTAAAGGTGAACAGCTGTTACAGGCTATAGGGCAGTGAAACATCCAGCAACAGCAATAGAAATGAAGCTGGTTATTGGGAGCACTCCATTCAAAGCTCATGTTGATTAGTGCTGCAGTGAAAACAAAATTTACAGTATATTGGAGAGGCAGTACAAGGAAAGCTGCTATAATGTGAGGGTTACTTGTATGTGGTAATGAAGTATAAGTGACAATATGGTGTGCATTTGTTTAGTGATGGTCAAATGCAACAATTGGTATGAAAAATGGCATGTGGCAGTATAAAAACAGCCAATGCCAAACTGTAAGTGAAAGAAAGGGAAAAGAGTATGTGTTTTCTTCCATTATTCTCTACTGAACTGCATTCTCTGTATCCAGTATTTAAAAATATGTTATGCCAATAGTTAATCCATAACTTTTGGTAAAAGTAACCAGTGCTAAGAGAGAATTTGATTTAGACATTGAATATGAGCAACTGGTGGATTTGTATAGCCATTGTAGACTGCAGGGCATGAGTTGAATAATGTGACTGAAAACTAAGTGAATTAAAGAAAGAAATACAGGAGATGAAAGCAAAGCAAGTGTGTGTATATGAAAGCTTTGAATGTATTTGAATTAAAAGTGAGGATTGGAATGGCATTTTAGCAGTTAGTTGGATGAAATTCTTATTGGTGTTACAAGCAGCACATTCATATTGGGGAATAAGAAAATGGAAGACAGTGGCTTACCATCCAGTTTCTGGCACTCAGCATGTAGAATAAAGGGATGGGAAATGTAGCTAGTGAGCTGAGTTGAAAGCTGTTGCTTTGATATTAAGAAGGACATACTGAAAGGCCTGTTGTGATTCACACTAACAGCTGGGTAGTTTTTAGGGTCTTTGTTACATGAGCACCAAAGCAGGAAGAAAGACAGGTGTCACATATTTGTTAAGTCTGTCTGGTAGGTAAAGAGCTCTAGGAGTTATTGTGGAGCAGGGACAGAAGGCAGACATTTTAATAAAATATGTGAGCACTCTCTCTCAATTAGAAATGAATATTATTTCATTCACTCTGGTTGTGGACAAAGTATGGCAAGTTGCAGCACTATTAATAATTGCACCTGATAACAAGGTCTGGATTAATAGTCTAGGAATAACAACATCCAGAAAATGAGAAACAGTGGCTGCTAGAAAAAGGACATAAGACTTGATTTGACTGAAAGCCAGAAAATACTTTCTTGCATCTATTTCTACAGACTTTATTCGAACCGGAATGAACTGTTTATTTTGGACTGAATTTGTGTGACAAAGTTTTATACTAGGACCTGAAGCAAGCATCAGAATCCTGCTGAAAGAGGCCGTGGGACTGCATCATCATCACCACCATTGTCAAGCACTGGACTGAGGAAAAGACAACTGGACACTGAGAGACAAAAGCTAAGTGTTCTCTTCCATCAGCACATAACATGGGATGTACTGCATGCAGAGGGAAGCTGGTTTCTAAGGGCAAGACAGGATAGTTTAGGACACATTTGTAGGGATTTCATAGGGCCAATGGGAGAACAATGATCAAGACAATCAAAAGACTGAGGGAATCACTTTGTCCAAAAGGCCTAGAGAGATAGGTTATGCCTTATTTGCATTTGTTTTAATTTGTGTAGCCGGTAAGTTGACATATAGCCCACTATGCTAAACTAGGTGATTTAAAGTGATATCCATTATGGGGTGGGTTAAATGTCAATATAGTGTCTTGTGTTTTAATGGTAACTTTGAAACAGGCCATTTCCCTCCACCTTTTTGAGGCCCATTAGTTGGGGTCATAGATATATTCTGTGCTTTGTGGGTGATGGAAAGGTGTAAAGGGGCATGAGTGGAAGGCCAGTGGTGGAAAACAAGTAAAGAAGATTGTAATGTGCTAAGTGACTACAAAGAGGGGGATAAATGGAGTGCTGGGTGCCCTAAGACTATAATCTTAGTCACTTAGAGGCAAGAAGCTGCACTGCAGGGAGCTGCACAACAGTATCTGTGACTGTGGAAGTGATGCTCCAGCGAGGAGGCAGTTACATTCCTCTGGTGGTCCTCCAAAGATTTGTGCTCAGGGTGCACTTTAACATTTGCTACATTTGAAGGGGTGGCAATGGCATTGAGTTCTGTGATTCCACCAGGCTGGTCCCACTCTAACTACAGCTGAGCTAACCACCACGCCACAAACCACCTCACACCTGGTGTGCCTTTTATGGCTACCATAGTTAGGAACTGGGGGAAGTGCATGTCTCAGAGGGAACCATAAAACCAGGAATATAACATGAGGAATTGGACATTGAAGCTAAATTAATTGGATACATTCTAGCTTTGAATTCTAAACTAGAATGTTAGATTTGCAGTTTTGTTAATGTAATTATTTAGCGAATAAATTGGTCCAATAATGTGTGCTACAAAAACAAAGTAAAGAAAGCTTGAACAAAATTTAGAACAAAATAGAACAACTAAATTTAGAGAAGTTATTGGGCCTTTTGACAAACTGGTATCCTACATTGTATAAGATATTAAAGTTCAGAACTGTAAAGTTTATCATAGAGAATTCATATGACACTATGGAAATGTAATATAATGTACAATGCAGTAGGTCATAGTTAATTTTTAGTTTTGAATGGGAAAGTGATCACATTAGAGAAGGACACTAAGAGTTGAAGGAGGCATTTCATATGAACACCAAGTAGTGGTATAAGCCAAAAATATTTTTAGTGCTCAAGGAGGGAAGAGGAGAGAGGTGTCCGCCTGTTGGATGGAAAGACACTTGATGCCCCATACAGGATGTCCCAATTTATTCTGGCCAGAATTGGTGGCAGTCGGATCTCTCTACTGATTGAATAAATTGAGCAGGGGAAATTACTTTGGTTTATTTGATAGTTGAGATGAAGGCCTCATCTGAGGAAACGTGTTCCTTCCTAGGACCAAGTATTTAGTTATCAGATGCAAAGACATTATAAAAACATTTCTGTTGTTTGTATAAAATTGTAGCTTAGATAGATGGACTTTGTTTAGGGGTCCAGGGTGGAGTAAATAGTTAAATTGTTTAGGTGAAACACAGTAATGTGGCAGACACTAATTTGGAATTGACACACCACTTGAACTTGGAATAGGTGTTTAAGATTTAGGCAATCCAGCTTCCATCTTGCATACAGCATCTTTGGCATTTGAAGAAATAAAGACAAGAGCTGCAGAAATAACAGAACACAGGAATTACTAGAGTCAACTAGCCAAGGATTCAGAATGCTTATGGAATCATTATGAAATGACAATGGCAAATTTTGCAGTATATCTGATGGGATCCTAGCATAAGAACTGCATCTGCTGATGAAATTTTTCTTTTTCTGCTAATTGTAGGAGCTGTGAAGTACTTCAAATGTCCTTGGTGAGCCAAATCTGCTTGAGGGACTGAGTACTTGGGCAGTAGGAGGCGACTGGAAGGGCATGGGAACACACTACCAACCCGGACGGCCAAGGGTTTGAAGGACTCACAGTTCATCTTTAGTTTGTCTGACCAAAATAGGGGTGGAGTGTTATGGTGTATAAAATCTGTACATTTTGGTTTCCATTATATTTTGTTCAAGACAAGACAACAGATGAACTAAGACAAATTAAAGCAGGTTTTCTTCCCTTACACCTTACTTTTATAACACTTGTTCACAGCTTAGTGTGAATTTGGTATTATAGCCTGGGAAAGGATGCTGAGCCATGCCTCAGGCTATTGATTACTTTATGGATGGACATCTGGAACAACAATTTGTTTACGGCCTGGGACAGGAAAACTGAGGCAATATCAAAGAACTTGGGAAAACAGACAGTGAATTAATTCATCAATCATTTTGATAACCAGCCAATCAGGTGCATGTGTTGTGAAACCAAAGCATGACATTTCATAATAAATATGCCTTGGTTTGAGAAGAAAAGAGAAGCAAAGAGAAGAAGGAGAAGAAGAAAGACAGAAGGAGAAGTAGAGGAACGGATGAAGACGGCCCTGGTCGTCAGAAAGGCATCATGAACATCGATTGCTAAATCAAACGCCTCCCTGGGACATTCATCCTTGTCATCTGTAACTTTTTCGTAAGCTTTTTCTAAAGACTATATATATTCAGACTTTCCTATCACTACCTATTTTCTAGTATTCTTTGTTCTTGTGGTATTATTATTATTCTTGTAATAAATACCATGCTGCTTTTAACTTTCAATGCTTTGTCTTAATGTCTAGAGTGATTGAAGTAATAAGTTAGATTTCTTTGAGCACCTGGTGACAGTCGGATTTTTGCCATTATTTCTGTGCTATGAGGTTTATATGGCTGAGAGTGAGGGCTATACTTAAAAGAAGGGACAGTATGAGAGAAGAAGGTATTCCTGGCTGATAAATGGCCTATAGTCAAGAGTGCTGAGTCTTTGTATGTTTAAATGTATTCTTGTAGACCAAAAGTAATATTTAGGTCTGAGATATCACTAAAACATCATAGTTGTTTGTACCGATAATAAGTAAGTCTCTTGAAGTGCTGAATAGTAGCAGGCTGTTATTCCTATAGCACTTGTGTGGTTTAAAGTGCTAAGGGTTAATCAGTGCGTGTGTGTCATTCATGGAGCACTGTTGTGGTTATGGTCTGTTTGTATGCATGTAACTACGTTTGTGTGTGTTCATCTTAAAGTGCAACAGTAGACCAACCCGCAACCCGATAACAAACTTGACGAGAACACTTACCCTTGAGAAAACAAGTAAAGGGGTAAGTAGAGGGAAATAGCTCGATAATATAGAGTGGTATCGCTGTTTTCATTTGTTTTCATTACGTTCTTTATTTGCTGTTTGATTACCGGTTTGCTTTGTTTTTGTCTTTGTTTGTGAGTGCGTGCAGGTCGGCCCAAGGCTGGCTGCGTCCCTGGAATCTCCACCATAAAACTAAATCGCCGTCTTCTCGACGGTGTGAATCTTAGCGGCACTGGACCACTACAGCGCGTTATTCAATTCTGCTTGCTGCTGATCGGCTGTGATGCGTCTCCAGCTGAGTGTTCTCGTGTTTTCCGTGTTGTTCCTCTTAACCCTTAAACCACCACAACCGGCTATAGTCGTTTCAAAGTGCCATTTGCGAACACGCAGGAGTTAATCAGTCAGTGCTGTACATTCGTTGAGCAGCCAGCTCATGACCACTGCCAGCCCCTTGTGAGCAGGGTGGCTGAACGCACCCCTAGAAGACACTGATGCTCCTCAAAACAACCCTCTTAAAAACGCTGATAGACTACTTTCACATTGCTCCCTCACTTGCTGGGCTTACTTGCGGCTGCTCTGTCGCGTGATTTGCTTCTCATGCGACCCTACGCTTACTTAAAAACCTGAACAGCACCTGTCCTATTGGGCTAATGGATTTGTTTCTCTCTCCTCCTCCAGACATCCTCTGCTCCCGTTGTGCTCCCCTGTGATGTTTGTCTCTTCTTTAATCGATAACTAACTGCATACTGAGCTCATTTTACTTCTGAAAGAGACCTGTTTGTTTGAAGTGTTTGAATAAAGTTCCTGTCTCTACAATCTCCTGTGTTTCTGCGCAATTCTGTGACCCGAGCGTGACACCCTGCAGCACTGCAGCCTCACTGTCCCTGATTGAGCCGCTGCACTAGACTGGCCTGCCAGCGGCAGCGCTTACCTCTGTGTGCTCGAGTGCAGCAGTTCAAGAGCAGTTGGCTCGGTGATTTCATTCATGAAGTCAGATGCACCTCGTACATATTGTTCAAGTAGTTTATTAAATAGTTTATACAGTTCATTAGCAGGGTGTAAAATGATCAGTGGTGCAGTAATTGTGATGCTCTTTGCATGAAAAAAAATGTGTTCCATTAAAATTTCACTTTTTCTTTGTAAATTGTGACTTTTACTTAAAGTTCAGCAAAAAAGTATTTGGTGTCCAGGGATGCATTAACCCCAAGTATATGGAAGTTTAAGAGTTAAAACCCCAAAATGCCATTGAAACGGCCGGCACCTTCTAAGGCTTCTGGCAATGAAAACGCGCTTGTGTGAATGACAGTACATATAGCGTAACATCGGTATTTTACATTCTAGCACTGTGGGCGACATATCAGTACAGTACTGTGCAGTATGCAGGTTTACCTTTACATTCTTTATTTTTAGGTAATGTATTAAGATGAGTATGAAATTAAATTAAAGTCATTTGGGAGCATATTTAGGGTTTAAACTACAAAAATAGGCATTTTTTAACCACATCAAAAATTTGCTTTTTTTCACAATTCGCAGGTGCTCTAGGAACATAACCCCCACGAAATCTGGCGGTGTACTGTACAATTTAGTATGGGATTTGTGAATGTTATGTTAATGTTAGAGATGTGCCATCTGTTGGAATGACGAATTTAACATGATGTCTCTGTTACGCACCATTTGGTGTTGGATTCCTAAAAGTAGTGTTAGTGTTGTGAATTTCCCCTTGGGATTAATAAAGTATCTATCTATCTAGTATTTGTGATGTACCATTTGCTGGAGTGACAAATGCAATTAATTTTATTACTACAAATGTTTGTGTTGTGCCATCTGTTGGAATGAGAGAGACAAAGGAAAACAATTCACACGCAGATACACAGAGACACTTTTCCTTTTTTTAAGGTGGATAATGTTAAGAATTTTGATTAGTGATCAATATGCTTTATTATTAGTTTTAGTGCTATTAGCTATGAAAAGTGTAGCCCTGAGGTAACTTTAAAAGGACACCATTTATGTCAGCAGAAGGGCCCTGGCCTGTCACCCTTTTCACAGGCAGATCTTGTTTTGTGAACGCCGGTGCTGAGCCGCTCACTGACAGAAGACAAACAAACTGCAGGCAGGACCTTTGCCAGTGTGAGTACTGGGCAGGCTCTTAGGCTGGCACATCAAACATATAAGCACTTAATGGCATTTACATTTATTAGGGCTCAGTAATACTTTGGGCAATAAACGCGTTAAAATAAAACGCATTCTAATATCTCCCTAGTGTGAGTTACTGTATATAGGGGTATGTAAAACATTTGCCCACATCTACAATACAGACTGTATAGTTATACCACACTGCCGACTTGAACATCACATAAAGGGATCATTTTCCTGCAGATCATCTAATGTTGTCTACCTAATTCTCTGCATTTAATGTCCTGACGCTGCACTCTATGTGGAGAAACTGGACAAACACTCCGCCAGAGAATGAATTTACACAGATTCCACATTAAACATGGCAACACAGATGTTCCTGTAGCGGCCCACTTCAACAGCCATAGACACTGTAAGAGGGACTTTAAAGTCACGGGACTTATGGGCAACTTCAGAACACAGCAAGAGAGAAAAGAATGGGAAGTTAAACTCATGTTAAAATTTAATACATTACAAAATGGCTTGAATAGAGACAAGATTTTTATAGCCAGGTATGAGGACTGTTTGCATCTCTCAGACTGACACAGATAACCTGACTACAGATCTGCATTGTTTTGAAAAACTCATCAGAAACTTCAAAGGACTTTATTGGACAGTTATCTTATCCAAAGATCTTGACCATACATTGCTCTCTCTTGTTAAATTAATCTTAGCCTGAATTAAGCTATTAATTTTTTTTTACATTTAAGATTTTTCATTTAAAGACTTACCAATGTTGTTTCTTGCCCTAGTGTGTGGATATAAACACAGGGAACTTAAGTTTCTGTATTAAATCTTGCCTGAAGAAAGGGCCTGAGTTGCCTTGAAAGCTTGCATACTGTAATCGTTTTAGTTAGACAATAAAAGGTGTAATTTTGCTTGGCTTTTCTCTACATTCATAATGGCTAACACGGTACAACACCCTAGTACTACAGATGTATATCGGGGTTAAGAGCTGATTATTGAAGGTTACGGACCTTTCACTGCACATCGATGTCCGTGAAGTTAGCAGCAGCTTAGCCCTGACAGGCAGTGAGGCTTTTATATGAGGACATGCAGATATATGTTAAATTAGCATTTAGGTTTATATGCCAGTGCTTCTTTGTATCTCCTCACGATAATAAATAACGTTACAGCAGAACATATTAGTTAGCCTATTTAATCAGTTGTAAAAGGCTTGTCTTTTTTGTTTACCTTCTTTCATTCCTGAAGCTCCGTGTCGAGGCTGTCCGCAGTTTGGCCCTCAACAGTGAAGTAGAGCGCTGCCGCTTATCGGAACAGTTGCCATTTATTTTAGCCTTACAGCAGTGTGGCTCAAGCTGTTGGGCGAGATATCTACAAGGCGGTCGCGAAAAAAAAATGGAAATCGAAGAAGAAACTACTTATTAAAACAAACTCGTTTATTACAACAGTTTATGGTACAAAAATTACACCCTGTATGTGCACTACCGGCTCTGTAGTATTTGTGTAAATAACCGCGTCTCGTGATGTGTCGTTAGCCTCTAACAGCCGATTCTTTGTACTGAACAAGAAGAGCCCAGTTTGTTCGGAGAGAGTGGAGTCTTCAGCCAAATAGAATCCATGCAGGCAGGGGCGGGACCTGATTTTGATGGGCCCATCATGCGGCCAATCACAAGCAAAGACAGACTTGGATCATACCATTATGTGAAAGAAGGAAGGGGGCAGACGCTCCGATGACAACGAGTGTAGTGGTACAGGCCAGGTACACAGAGCGACAGAGAGACTGGGAGTTAGTGATGATGGAGTCTCACGAAGCATCAAAACGTTGAAGCAATTGTGTCGGAAATCGTATCGAAGCTTCGAAGCATTTGACACTCACCTCTCTAGTGATCCCTCCTGGCCATTTTCATTAACGTTACACAAACTCATGATCCACTTCAATGACGTCTGTTAGAACTCTTATTGCTTTTATTTTTTTGCTGCTACAGACTGACAACGAAGAGAAGGGTTCGTCAGCAACTTCTAGTGTCTGATGTCTAAAATATATATATATATATATATATATATATATATATATATATATATATATATATATATATATATATATATATATATATATACTAACGCCGACAAGCAGTATGCACTATACCATAGCAAGAGTTAAAATAAGACGCCTCACTCATGGATTCCCGGCTCTTTCAATTAGTATTTACTTTTGCACTGTATCATTATAATCGGTCCTGTTATTAGTATTATCATTAACCTTCATCTTTTCTTGAGATCACATTTAATAGCCTGAAATGTTTTCTTTGGTTTGACTTAATTAAAACGGAATAGACGGAAAATAAAGGTTTATCCCTGTACTTTGCCATGATATAGGTAAGCACACCTGAGAAAGAAAAGGTGAAATCCTTAAATCAGTTAATATTCGATCAAGTATTGAAATATTTAATTTATTAACACTTTACAATATTTTGTGGAGCACGAAAGTAACGAGTTTGCTACAAAGAAATGACGCCGTCAATGGCTCAACTAACTAAGGTGGTTGCTTTTCAAATTCTGAGCGAAGTGCTAGCCCGAGTTCGATCCGACTTAAAGACATCAAAATTAACAATAACAAAAAAAAAAAATGATAAGGAGTGAAATCTCTATAACCTATTTGAACTAAATAATTTTGAGAGATACTGTGGAAGGATCACATAAGAGATCTGTTTGGGAATCACCAAAATGCGATGTCTAATTGCGGATAGCAGCTCACGTATTTACATTAATGCATTTGTATTCATTGCCATTTGACGTCCATGAACCCTCTATTGAATAAGGCAATGGTTCTCAACCTGTGGGCTAAGTAACAAAAGGGGGGCGCGAAGATGTGAAAAAAAGAAAACAAGAATGAAAAATAGGAAAAAAAAAAAAATCTGTTGGAACCAAAACAAATTAACTTAAACCACATTCTGATACTAGAACAATATGACAGTTTCAGTTGCTTTAGCCAATATATTAACTCTTTGAGGGCTGAATATGTTTTCCAAAAAACAGTTTCTGAAAAGCGATGGTTTCACACAGAAATCAACATAAAACGTCTGTTGCTACATGCTATGGCTGCCAGTTTTCCAACAATGTGCAGCAGGTTTCACAAGAAATCTCGGTCAAACCACTGAATCTAACATTATTTCAGACAATGAGAGTCCAACTAAAACATAACAGTTGGTTTTGTCACAGTTTACAGTTGATTACCATTGTCAGCTCCTCCTTTTGACAAAAGTCGACATCAGCCCTGAAAGAGTTAAGCTGTTGTCCCGAGATTGTTAACCAACTGCTCTCTCAAAGCTGACACTGAAGTTCTTTCATGAGGTCTCGTCGTGCTGATGAAGGTGAATTACCGTCAGGTGAAGAAATACATCAAAGTGCAAGATGGGTTCACATTTGAGGAGTTTCTAAACGAAGGTAAATTTGAATTTAATTATGTCTGTTTCAGCTGATTTGAAAAGTTACTTTATTAACATTTATAATCAAATTTATCATGTTTTAGTAAAAATGTGGGCTTACAGCAAAGGATTCACTTCAAGTCTTTGATGAGACAAATACTAACGTGGAGGAAGATATTTTTCAAGAGTTGGTTCAGAGCAACCCACAGATATGCTTCACAATAAAATGTCCTCCACAAGGGATTTTTTGCTGAGCTGGATGTTTCTGGTGGTGTGTAATTTCTTTATGAAATGCTCAAATTTCATTTATAAAATATCTGAAAATTAATCAATATTGATCTCCCCTTTTATAAAACAGAATTTTCACGCCCAGCTACCTCAACACCAAGGACACGCACCGCTAGACTTTCAAACTCCAGTGATGTCGAAGGGTGGAGAGAACCCAACTGAACTCGTCTGCAAGCTCAAACTCTAATAATGGCAGAGAAATCACAGGCGCTGAAAAGGCCAAACAGGTCAATGTGGATTTATCTGCCTTCATGGGTAACTTCTGTGTGTGATGTCATCATACCATTCCTTCATATTATTTTATCTTTAATAACTAGATTGTTCAAAATGCCCTGAAAGAGAAACCTGGT
>NW_024386015.1:0-40406 GCF_016835505.1 Polypterus senegalus | reverse complement strand
GCACCAAGATAGGAGATGCAGAATGGGGACAGTTCCCACTCTGTGAAGTCAACGGGCACCAGGGAGACCAAAAGGAAGATGTAATTCAAACAGCCTGGGAGCGGCAAATGTAGCTTCTTTACAATTGACTCTTCAGGCACCTGCCAATAACCGTAATGAGGTCCAGGGTGGAAATACATGAGGCCTGTCCAATCTTTTTCAACAACTAATCCACATGGCATTGGTATGCATCAAACTTGGAAATCTTATTCAAATGTTAAAATCAATACAGAATGGAACCGCGGCTTTGAGACAGTACAATTGGCTCTGCCCAATATAGAAACAAATCATGCCTAAGGGGAGTATCTGCTTTTCGTATCACCTCCCCCTCTCGGAGGCTAAGGGCACCTGCAAAGAACACCGTTTGAGTTATGATCTTGTGTTCTGAATTGTTGTCCGCAAATGGGCCGAAAGATGTCAGAGTTCCTCTCAATCACCATAGAATTCCGTTTTTGAGTGTCAAATTAATCCACGCTCTATTGCAATTCCATCAGAGTGACCATATGGACATGACCATGACCTCACATACTGTAGTTCATACCACTTCTTCAGCAGGTTAATATGCAAAACCTGATGGGCATCCACCTCCGAATTTAACTTTATAATTCAAGGGGATAGTGCTGTTCTATGAAATGTATGTGACCCAAAATGGAATGAACACCAGAACCCGATCCCCTTTTAAATCATGAAGGTTACCTCATCTTGTCATAATTATGTTTTGTGCCTCGTGCTTGTGCTGCTGATGCTCCACTGCAAAGAGGACAGTCTGAAATCTGTTCTGAAAGAAACGACTGTCAACAAATCTCCCCAAGGGCCCCCCTTAAGCCAGCAGCCAAATAATAGTCAAAAGGCCTCAACCTGGTCGATGCCTGTGGAAACCCCTGGACAGAGGAAAGGCATTACTGTATCCAAGGAGGCCAGGTCGCAATGGGCCACCTGCTGAATCATCTGTTTTAGGGTTTTATTAAATCATTCAGTCAGGGCCATTTGCCGTGGATGATAAACGGGGATGTAACTGTAATTGCAAAATTTTCACATAGTTGCCTCTATGATGAAGAAATAAAGGGCGGGCCCTCATCAGTCAAAATTTCACGAGGAATACCAATATGGGAACATTTCTGAGAGAAGGGTTTTTCAACAGTCAGGGATCCCCAGAAAACAGCTACTTCTGGGTATCTTGTGGTGTAATCGATCAAATGAGAAAATACTGAAAGACACTTTACCCTGGGAAGTAGGTCAACATATTTTAATCCACCCTTTTCAAAGGGACATCTAAAATAGGCAAGGTGACCTGGGTGGTCTGTGAGGAGAAACTATTTGAAGTTACAGGCCTACAGAACTGCTCCACATCCTGGCCCATATTCACCAAGAAAGCATTTTGAAATATATTTCGTTTTCTTTCCGTCAGGGGGACCCCCAAAAATTGACTGTGAGCAGTTTTAAAAACCCTTTTCCCTATGCCCACTGGCACCTCCAACTGCTCGACATGCCCATCACCCATGCAATCAGAAATCATCGATACAGAAAACCATCATTAGTTTAAAATGTGGTTTTTTAAAATTCTCCCTCTCCACCTAGTAGGAGTCATCTGTGGGCTTGTCGAATGAAAATCCAAGTTGCTATCGGTTGTTGCAGACTAGCAAACACCGCCAGGGATGGCAGCCACTGCTTCCCTGTGTCCATGCAGCATTGCTCTCACCTCCCACTGCTATTTTGTCTGGGTCCATATGGGTGTCCAGCTGTAGAGGTTCTAAGAATGACAACATGGCCAAGTCTGCAAGCAGTCCCGGATCCTCACTTGAGAATTCATCCCCACCTCGCTGACAACCCAGTTCAATTTCAAACCTGGCCCCATGACTGACATTATTTGCACCGAGCCCTCTTATTCACTTGGGGGGAGGCGTCGGGTGGCCAAAACCTGGGAAAAGGGCATTCCTTTTTCCTATTAGGAATCGGCAGGGAGGTGTTGATATTGCAGCCCAGACCATAAAGTTTTTCCCCCTTAAATTTAGAGGATGTAATATGTCTTGTATGTTTTAATGTCCTCATGGATGCACCCAATGTTCATTTTGTCTATGGTCTATAAGGGGTCCCAGAGCAAGCCACGCGGATCACAGAGGGGTTTCCATTCAGTTGTGTTCAGTCCACCCCTATGATGTTACCACAAAGGCATCTTTCTCCTGGGGCACCGTGACCCTGGAAGTTATGCTGGTGCATCCAGTCTGCTAGTCACGCCTAGCAGCGAGTGGACATCATTCCATAACAGTTCATCACAAAGGCTCTGCCTTTAGCGGACTGCATTAATAGTGAGTTTCCCACAATGTGCCAAATGTCTCGGGGATCCAGCTTTGAATCAGGTCCACTAAGCCCTGGATCTGTTCTTGTATAGAGCTGTCAAGATAAAATGCTACAGAAAAACTGGTGCCCTTGGCCACCGGCTACAGCCATCCCAGAGGAGGATCTGTTGCTTCGGGTCATTAATCATCGAGCCTTTGAAGGGAGGCTTGCAAAACTGTAGTGCCCCCCCACAAAAAATGGGCTCAATAGATGGCCAGGCCCTGTCCTAGCACATCAATGTTCCCATAACTCAAAGCAGAATACGTAACACTCTGTCATCTGGGACCCATCTTCACCAGCACATCCCAACAAAGGGGGAACCCATTCCACCTAAATAACATCTACTTCAGTTTTGAAGGTCCGAGAAAGGAGACAAGGTCTTGGAGTCTTGGAGGAGAGGGGGGGAGGCAGCCTGAAGAAGCAAAGAGGAAGTGTGAGGCCTGACTTTAGGGAGTCTTGGGGTTGTGTGGCACTTTATTAATTGTAAATAGTTGTAAATAAACATGTGGTGGTGATTAATAACATGTTACCTGTCGTGCCCAGGGCTTAGTCCACACCACTTAAAACCAATGTCTCTGGACCTGAGATGCAACATTGACCACCCGATTCAAATTAGAACATTTTAAATATATAAGCTTTAGTTTATTTTTAAAAATCCTATCCCTTTTTCAGATTAAGCGAGTGTTAGATTTCTGTGTTTTAGTTAATAAATGGGTATGATACATCTCAGCAACATATGTAGGGTTAACCCCTGCATATTTCAGATAAAAAAAAGAAGTGGTGGATTCCTAGTTCAAACTTCCTTTTATTCAGCCCTCCAATATTATTGAATTTGAGATGTCCTCTTTAATTAATTTGTTCAATCTGCATGTCACATTTATGACATTTATGATTTGTTATATTACTATAGTGATTACATTTAGCCCGATTTTTACACTAACATATACAATATTATAGTAAATCAAACACATCATTACTTCAATATAGCAATTTTCATTATTTTAGCTATCAGCTTCCCCATTAATGATACACTATGTTGCAGATATATAACTTGGTGGGAAGGGGTATCAGCATTTAAAAGTGAAAATTCTGGTCAACATGTCTTTAGAATGCTCCTTCAGTAAGGTGTCCTATGTGATCTTTTTGGACTTATACTAGCAGGTCTTTGGTGCTTTATTTGGGTGATGTGGGCAAACACCCACCAGGTAAAATATGACTTAATTATCAGGTTTTGGGTCAGCAGATGATTTTTAAAGGGGGTTAATTAATTCAAAAGATATCAAGGTGAGGGAAGGGAAGCTCTACTGCATATACAAAATGTCTCATGCCTTTTTGTTTTCATGATTTTAATAATTCAGTGTGATATTTTATGATGAAAACAAATTGTTTATATTATGACAGTGGTACAATTTAAAAACTTATTGTTAGTGCTTGTGTTACAGTCATTTAGAAATTTGAAGTAAAATGCCTTTTTCTTGGTTTTAGTGGTCAGAACCCTTTTAACACGTCTTGGCTCTCAGTTATATCCTTGTAGTATTTAAGGCGGCTTTTTCAAGAGGACTCATATAGTCCAGGACCAGCGCCATAATGTGAAATATTTTGCACTGGGGTGTTGTCATTAGGTGAAGAGGTCCGCCTTCTTTGAACTGAAAAAAAACAGGGTGTTTTCCACAACACCAGCCACCTGAGGCCCTTTGTGACAGACTGCAAGAACACAGGGTAGCAGAAAGGTTCTAAATAAATAAAATGTATTATTATTATTATTATTGAGAAGTTAGCCCGGCCTTAAGAATTGTGAAATGACCCCATATGGTTCCACTGTTTTCCTGTTTTAGCCTCCTTAGTTGTTCCCTCACTTGGTCATAGGGACCCATGTATAAACGTGCATACGCACAAATGTTTCATGTTCAGATTGAGTAAAACCTAAACTTGCTGTAAAGCCACTCACAATTCCACAGTTTTCATAAACCCCGTTGTACACAGGTTCTGTGCTTAGTTTTTCAGACTGGCCACCCAGCCAAAGCAGTGCTACTGTCCCAGTGTGGTTTATCTTTCTTTGTTTAGATCCAATCCCGACGCCGCTTTATAAATACACTGAACACCCGAATTGTTTATTAGTTTAATGCATCTGATTGTATTTAAACCTGTAACAATTTAATGGTCCCAGAATGGTCAAACTATTCTAAATACAATAGCTGCTTTAGCGCTTTTCCTCAGTGCACTTTTTTCTTCTTTCAGCTGCTCCATTAGGGTGCCACATCGACATCTTTTTCCATATTACCTCATTGCACCACTTAGAGTATTTATATCACTGTATTCTAATGGGGAATCTCAGCTGTACAGCAGCTGACTGGAAGAGAATTATCGGTATAGAGCTTCAACACATCTGCCTCAGCCATGCTGTCTATTGAACTGCACTCATATGGCAAATGCTTCAGAGCCTTCCTTGTGGCTCAGAAACAGTTTCATCCCCAGAACTACACACTTCAATCAGTCCATCAAGTGCTCCTTGTAGAACTGTTTGTACTTATAAGCACAATCACCTCACTGTAAACTCTATGTATACAGGTATAATATTGCACAACCTGAGCCACTTTATAAAGCGCATTTAAATATGATGATTATATCATTTTTTAAGATGAAATGAAGCAAAATATGTTGGTTATATTATACAGATAAAATTTTAACTTCATTTAAATAATCTGTATTGTTAATAAATAAACATGTGGAGGACACGGTGTCTTAGTGCTAGCAAGGAGCTGGCACCCCATTCACGGATTATTCCTGCCTCGCACTGTATTCTTGTTGGGGCTGATGGCACTGGAAGGATAGATGGATAGAATAATTAAACATATACTACGTAAGATATTTCAATGTTCCTTAAAAGTTTTGAAGAATCAGTTCTAAGCACAGATGGCTTAATGTCTATTACAGAGATGATTGGTAGGCATTGGGTATTTGGAGAAACAAAAGGAAGGACAAGAATTAGAGGTTAGTATGTCTGAAAGAGACAGTACTGCTGCAATAATTTATTTCATCGATGGTCGAGCCCAGCAAAGCAAGCAACTGCGTGGAGGCATGAACAATCACTGTGCCACCGTGTTCCCATGTTTAATAACATGCTTTAACTCCTATCATCATGAAAATGATATCAAGTATACATCTCAGTGTTTTAATTATTCAGAGAGCTGTAATATCACAAATGTAATGGATTCTGTGTCCTGTTGGAGGAAGAGAAAGCCGTTTAAGAAGCACATAGTGATTTACACACATAGAGCACATAGAAAGCAAATCAAAACAAAGCATTTAACGTATACTTTACTTATTATGTGATTTGAGAAACTAGTAAATTAAATTAGATGAGTTTATGATGTTCTACGTTAATGACAAAATAAACTATGTGATTAAAGTAGAAATTTGGGAGTAAAGTTGACATTTTGTGCTTTTTCCCCACTGTGTCCTATTTTTGTTTCTCTGTACCCAATAAGCTTCATATGACACTCAGACAGTGAGCTACGATCTGCCTTTTCATGGCTACTTTGATATCTGACAACTCCTTTTTATTTCGGCAATGTGCAACTTTGTGAACTTGAGCTTCGAGTTTCTCAGACACTCTATGTCACTCGATCAGCTTCCTTTTGTTGTTTATACCACTGTTTAAACCAACAAATAGTACTTTCCTCCTTGCCTCCACTTGGTATTCGCTGAAATTCTTCTTTTTCCATGCTTTTGCATTGCTTTTCATAGAACACTGAGCTTAAGGGCTATTTATATTGATTTGGAGACGGGCAGGATAGCAGGCGCCATGCAGTAATGTTCACGCTGACCGGGATTTATATAGCGGAAGAACTTGGAAGTTGGCGTCGCACAAATTCATGCATCTGATTTTTTAAAGTAGTAATTTCCGCTTTTGTGCTTACACAATATATAGTATGAATTCTACACACGTATGCATGAGGCCCCAGGTATGGACAACCCATACTAATGATCAGAGATGATCATCACTGGCCATACTAAATGAAGTAACATGAGCTGATGCAGAAGGTATGGAGTGGGAGGGACTAATCATTGAAGCAGGTGGTTGTGGAATGAGGAACTTCTTCGGTTAGGTGTTGCCACAGCGGATCATCTTGTTCCATACCCTTTTGTCCTCTGCATCTTGTTCTGTTACACCCATCACCTGCATGTCCTCTCTCATCACGCCATAACCCTTCTTTTTGGGCCCTTTCTCTTCCTTTGCCTGGCAGCTCTAGCATTAACATCTTCCTCCCAATATACTCAGCATCTCTCCCCCGCACATTTCCAAACTAACGAGTCTTAGCTGTCTGATTTTGTCCCCCAAACCCATCCAATTTGAGCTGACCCTCTAATGTACTCATCACCACCATGCTTTACAGTGTTGTTCTTTAAAAAAATTTCAATGTTTGACTTATGCTAAACATGGCAATTTGGTTTAATGGCCTCATCAGCCCATAGGACCACCACCATGTTTCCCATGGTGGAATGGTGCCTTTTCATAATGTGCAGAGTAATTATGAACCTTCTTCCAGCTATCTTCAGAATTTCATGTGTCAACATGTCATGTGAGTTTGTTTTACGGACTTTCTTTGCCACTTCCTAAAGCTGTGAGTGGTGAAGTACCTGGGCAGCCCGGATGCACTGCCCTCCAATCTCCAAATCTTCAATGCTTCCTAGGTCTCTTGATGGACTCTTCCACTAGTCATCTTCTCCATGATCACTCAGTTTTAATAACGCATAAGGTGAAGAGTTCATGGATTACCCTTTCTGTCACTAAAATCAATATCTTCTTTCTATACCCAGTAAACCTTTGAATAGTTTTACAATTGCTGGTACATTACAATGCAAACAAGATAATGATATAATGGAGAGTGGTAACCACAAAAAAAATGTAGTCTACAAAACTAGAACAAGAAGTATGAGGAACATAAAACCCTGACATTAATAAAACAATGCAATATGCAAAAAGAGAACAATACAATGTGAATCTATACTTACTAAAGCAGAAATTGGTTTATTTGCTAAAATTAATGAAGAAGACAGCTCGAAAAGCAAGAGATTTGGCCATATGCCTAACTTGTACAAAGATTAATTTCCTGCTTTTCAAAAATATAAAGTCCCATACTGAGTCTACCTGGGTGGCATTTGCATTTTCTCTGTGTCTGTGTGGGTTTGTCTGCTGGTACTCTGATTTCTCCCTACATTCCCAGTGAGCATCTCTGAAGTGGTCCACTATGCATAAACCCATACCTTGCAATGAAGTAGTGTCCTGTCCAGGGGCCATGCCCCATCTCTCCTAACTGGCTCTTGAGGACCATGATTCGGAACATGATCTTGAAAATGGAAGGATTAATAACAGCTTTTAAATTAGATTATTACTCTTCGGGATCACTTATTTTAAATTTGACTCTTCTACTAGAGGCTAGATTTCAGAAAATTAAAAAATACTGACTCCAAAAATAAAATTTTATATTAATAAAAGAGAATGTTAGTAGATATTTTAATATCTGTATATTGTAAAGGTAGTCTGATATTTTGCTTGTTTTGATGAACCTCAAATGCTGCTCAAATAGAAATGTGACCCATAATGCTGCTTCATTTATGATGGTACAGATTTGCACCAGCCAGAAAAATAATCAAGACTCAATTGCTAATGAAATAGATTGTGAAGTTTCAGAAATAACATTTAAAATGGGTGTAAATATAATGAAAATAATTTAAAAGGACATTAACCTGGAGGACCTTTCTGCTAATTTAGCTCACTACTTGAAGATAACAGTTTCAGTAAACTATTTGAGTAATCATACAATATCAGTGTTGAATCTCTACCCTGTCACAACTTCTGGTGTTCCTTTATATGAACCCTTACCTTTCAGTTAGTTATTTTTTATTTATTTTAAGAAAATAACATTGCATACAATCAAGTCGAACTTGTACAACAAGCTACTTATAAAATTAGGAAAACAAAATGAAAAAAAAAATTAGAATGCTAAAAGGAAGAACAAAGCAGAATTCAACCCCACCAGAGAGAAAGCTTTAGAGAGCCAAGCATGGGCAAAATTGTTAGAAAAGAAAACAGTAAAAACAAAGAAGATAAATCCCAATATAAATGCCTATTCTAAACTTGTATTAATTAAATCTTACCATATTTTGATGAGGTTTTGAAAAGATCATCAAGCTGAGAATTTGATTTTTTCCTATTTCAAATACAGTCAACCCTCGTTTATCGCGGTTAATCTGTTCCAGACTCTGCCGCGATAAATGAATTTCCGCTAAGTGGATTCTTTATTTGCAAATCCGAATATTTTCGCAGTTAGAGCATAGAAACCTGTTACGACCTTCTAAATACAGTGCATCCTTCCCATCGCGGGGTTATGCTTCCAGACCCCCGGATAGGTGAAAACTAAGTAGAAACCATATGTTTGTATGGTTATTTTATATATTTTAAGCCCTTATAACTCTCCCACGCTGTTAACATTATTAGAGCCTCTAGACATGAAATAACACCCTTTAGTCAAACGTTTAAACTGTGCTTCATTACAAGACAGAGATGGCAGTTCTTTCTCACAATTAAAGAATGCAAACATATCTATCTTCAAAGGAGCACCGTGAAGAGCAGATAATGTCAGAGAGAGCCGCTAAGAAAAGCAAACAATCAAAAATCAATACGTGCTTTTAAGTACAGAAGCACGCGATAAAGCGCCATTTTGTAGAGGAGCTGCCCCATCTCTAGGCAAATAGCCACTGTGTAAACAGCTCTCTGCTCACACCCCTCGTCAGGCAGAGAGAGTGAGAGAGACAGAGAGAAACAAACAAAATAAGCGCCACGCTTATAGCATTGAGGAGTTTTAGTTAATATGTAATACATGCTCTGATTGGGTAGCTTCTAAGCCATCCGCCAATAGCGCCCCTTGTATGGAAATCAACTGGGCAATCAAACTGAGGAAGCATGTAACCTAAATTAAAAGACCATTGTCCGTAGAAAGCGCGTAACCAGCTAAAATCCATGATATATATTTAGATGTGCTTACATTTAAACCATGAGAGTGAAGCTAAAATCGCGCTGATGATAGCTGGGATTACTGTAGTATAGAATAACAGTTCCCACCTGACATATATACAGTAAAACGTGAATTGTGTTTCTTGCAGTTAAGCAAGATAACTCAATTACAATCAATTTGTCCCCCACTCTAAGGCCATCTGGAAGTACACCAGACACAGTTGTTAATGGGTTAGGAGGGATTGTGACACCAAGGATGTCTGAGAGGCATTCCAAATGATATTAATTTGATGTACAATGATAACATGCGGCCTAGTGAGGCTGGAGCTTGATTGCAATGTTCACAGGGTGTATCTTGTCCTGGATACATTTTGGACAATTTTAAAAATAGATTATTATGATTTATGAGATTTTGTTGATTTATCAAATGCTTTGCATATAGAGCTAAAGTGTGTTCTATGCCTGGCTGCCTTCCACTCTTTCTGAGATATTTATTGAAAGATCCTTAACCTACCATACTCTAGGATCTTTGAAAGAAAAGGACTTTTAGATGTTCTTATATATAGTTGAGATGCTATCCGAGTTTTCAAGACTGATCAGTATTTCTTCTGGAACAAAAATGTGGTGTGGTTGTGGTGAGGGGGGGCGGGGGTTGTCTGGCAAATTGGGTAGGTTCCTTATAGCAAAACTTCTGATTTTCTGACTCCTCTTGTTTTTGTCTTTTCAATTTTTCTTCAGAGGATTCAGAGTGTAAGCCAGGATCCAGCCCTGAATGAGACAAAGTTAATTTCAGTAACCATTCACACACACATACATACACATACTCTCACAATACAATAACACACATTTCATACAAGAGATTTTGCAATATATGTCTCACAAATTGATGTTTTTCAGGCATGCATGTTTTCAGTTATTATAATTAATTACTAAAAACATGCTAAGCAATTAAAAGATACTCATCCATCCATTTTTTACATACTTTTCACTGGTAGTAGGATGCACTGATGTATCAACTACACTCTGCTAACATAGCACTTTGTGTTTTTCAAACCTGCGAGCCAGATATCTTTATGCACAACGTAAGAAAAATGGTATAACAGTATGCTTTTCAGAATCATTTTGGCAAAGTCATAGGACACATGAAAGTATATGGCTCATAGAATATTTGGTATTCTAGACTTATATCAGATGTCTAATTGAAGATAATATCCAACAACTGCAACATTTGAGATGAGAAGAGACTTGTTTTTTTTCTTATCCTGAGTGCTACATACCCATGTAGGAATCTCCAGTACCAGCTGGTAATGGTTAAGGGGACTCTCCATAAAAGCTACCTTTGTATTTTAATATTTAAATGTTTACTTGCCAGGATAACTGAAGGAAAGGCTTCCTGTTTGATGGTTGGCAGTTTTGTATGGGGAATAGCCAGAGCAGGCAAACAGCCTCCACCCCCCTCATTTTCTCGGCCTTCCACCTGGGATGGCCTCCTGACAAGTACAAAGGAATGTCACAGCCCTTCATGACAATCTATTATACGGGGTGGAGTGGTGGCTCTGGGGCCCAAGGATCGCACTGGCCCCAAAGGTTGACGGTTCAAATCCCCATCATTGCCAAAGAGATGCTACCTTGAGCAAGGCCCTTAACTTTCAATTGCTCCAGGGCCTCTGAAATCGCTGACCCTGCACCTCACCCCATGGGGTGTGTGAAAAGATGCATTTCATGCATGTTGTCCTGTATAATATGTAGGGACAAATAAAAAAAATATATATATTATTACGGGCCCTTTCCCAGGCGGTAAGGGAAACAAGGATCTATCTTGGTTGGACACCAATCCATCCATTACAATATATTTATGATGTAAGGTACTGTAGCTCTATTCACTTATTGTGGTGCCAAAAGGGGTAGACATGTTGTATGTATGACAGGGCTTCGTCCTTACTAGCCGGACACCCCCCAGACACTATATTCAGGGGGAACAGCCATGGGCGTTGTACCTCCCCTGAATCAGGCCACCTCCTGGGGTGGAACAGTGTCTCGGGTTCTCCAGGGAATCCTGGGAATTGGAGTTGATGAGCCTTGTTGGTCCCAGGACCGCCAGGGGCGCTGTATTTGGGACCCTGAGCTAATTCATCTACCCGGAAGTGCAGCCGGAAATCAGGGGTCAAGCACCTGGAGCACTTCCGGTGAACTATAAAGGGAGCACAACCACTCGAGAAGAGTTGGGTGGAAGGAGGACTAGCTTGGGAGGAGTGGTGGAGGAAAAAGGGGAGAAGAAAGTGTTTATTGTTGGGTGGACGTGTTGTTAGTGGGACACGGGAAAACGGTTCACAGCTGAAGAAAAATAAAATTTATTTAATTTTACATGTGCCCCCCGTGTCTAATCCCGTTTGGGTGGGCTATATACCGCTTTCTTAATATGTTAATCAAAAATTAATAGAATTTCACTGTACCTGTATATGTGACAAGGATAACCTATGAAATTATATACATACATAGTACTGTGCAAAGGTCTTGCTTACATGTAAAAATTATTTAAAGCAAAAGATTGCTTTAAAAACAATGAAATTTATAGTTTCTAAATCTTAAAAATGATTATAAACAGTAGCAAACAGTAAAAAACTAAATCAAATCTATAGTTTCCTTCCAACTATATCAGTTTTCTTAGGTAAGTTTTGAGTTTATGAGTAAATCCTTTGCTAGTTTTGTTTAAAACATTTTGGAGAACTCAACACAGAGTTGCAGACATTAGCTATCTCGCTGTTTTGTCATCAGGTATTCCAGACAGCCTCAAACATGTTGAGATCAGACCATTCTTCCATAACCCTTTTTTTCTTCTTTTGTTGAAAATAGATCTTTATTACTTTGTCCATGTGTTTTGAATTATTGATCCTGCTGCTAAGAAGTGGAGAATTAGTGTGTCTCCTGATATTGCATTATGGAGAAGAATCTGCTTGCATTTCCCAGCATTGAGAATTCCATCCATTCTAACAAGATCACCAACTCCATTTACAGACACGCAGGTAGAAATCTGAGGAATTATCATACCACTATTGACTGCAGGAACTCATTAAAGTAACACTCTCAGGCCTTCTGTGGACCAACCACTCCTGTCTGAGCCAAAAATTTCAAATTAGGACTCCTCAGTTCAGAGCACTTGCTTCATTTGTTCAGCACCCATTTTGTCACAGCAGAGTCTCTTGGCTTGGTTTCCATTTCATAAGAATATTTTTTTTGGCACAAATTTTCCATGAAGACTACTTCTCAAGTCTTTTTCAGTCTGTGGATGGTGTACTTGGGATCCAATGGTTTCTGTGAGTGCAGAGCTGGTAAAAGTAGAGACATCTTTTAATTGTAAATGGCGCAGTTTGATGTATCTCCTGTCTGCAGTACTCAGTTTCCATGGCCAGTCGCTGTGTTTCTACTCACCAACCTTGCCATTTATTTGTGCTTCTTCAGAAGACTGATGAACACCTGTCTACATTTTTTATAAACTTTAAAGATACCTTATATGTTCTTGCAACTTACAATAGGGTTAAATGATACAAGGGACTATAAATGAAAGAAAAATCTTACAACTTAACAAATACATTCTTTGAAGCACCAAAGGTTTAATTTAAGAAAATATACTTGTTGCATTATGACCATCATTGTGATAGTGAAAGGAGTTAGCAAATTATTTTATTATGGATTCTTACGACTATTTTTGTTGGTATGAGAGAATATACTTGCCTTTTGATTGTTTTCTCATAGCGCTGTTGTAGGTGGAGTTATTTCAACCCGACAAACACCTAGTCCACTAAAGTACTAAGGAAAGCCAAAAATAATTTAATAGAAACCCAAATCATAGCAGATCCAGAGTAACAGTCATGTGAAAGCGAGGTTGACCCCATAAAATGTGTTTTTTTACATATGTGACATATAAGAGTTGATCTTCATTTAAACAGTACCTATACATTTCAATTCTGTAGTCCGTTGTTAAATTTAAATAACTATACACATGTGGAAAATATAAGTACACCCTCTATTTGTCACCACCTAAAATATCTAAAGATAGAACAGGTACACCAGATCACGTTTAAATGCTTTTAGAGATAATTTTAGAGATCATCTTGCCTGAACTTTCTTATTTAAAGCCCAGACACTTATTTTGGTTTGTTCTTTGTTGCTGGAGTACAGTATTTGTCTATCACCAT
The DNA here is from genome assembly GCF_016835505.1 of Polypterus senegalus. Taxonomy (NCBI): domain Eukaryota; kingdom Metazoa; phylum Chordata; class Cladistia; order Polypteriformes; family Polypteridae; genus Polypterus; species Polypterus senegalus. The sequence goes on along the minus strand of NW_024386015.1, from coordinate 26,816 downwards.
GCCTAGATTGAAATAGTTGTCTAAGGCGGATATGAGACTGGGTAGGGATTTTAAAAGATCTCCAGACAATTGGAAATCAACCACTCCACTGTCTGGGAGATCATCTACAAGTGGAGAAGATTTCAATAACTGCAACTGGTCCAGGCCAGGTGCTCACAACCTTTAGCCAAGAACAGAATGCAAAATAGTGCAAGAAGTCTAAAAAATACAGGACTTATCATGAGACATACAGGTAGCTCCTGCCACTGTTGAAGCCAAAGTGCAGGTGTCTACCATTAGAAAGAAGTGGCACCAATTTTATGCTAGGAGGAAACATTTGTTCTCCAGAAGGAACATTAGGGCACAGACTATAATTTGTCCATGAGCACCTAGGCAAAGCCCAGGACATCTTGACATTTTTCTATGAACAGATAAGTAAAAAATAGAGTTATATGGCCACAGTACCAGAAGACATGTTTGGAAAAAATCAAAACAGCATTTGGTCGAAGAACCTAATACAAAAAGCATAGTGGTGGAAATGTTTTCATTTGGGGCTGCTTTGCTGCATTGAGGCCTGGACATCTCACCATCAGAGATTCCACTATGAATTCTTCAATATATTGGAAGGTAATGAAGATAATGTAAAACTGAACATCAACTGAAAATGGACATTACAACATCACGATGACCCAACATGCCAGTAAACCACCAGGAATGGCTGAATAAAAAAAAATGGAGGGTTCTGAATGGCCCAAATCAAAGCTTGGATCTCATTCCCATTGAGCAAAAGAATATTAAGAAGTGACATGATTTAAGTGTTTAAAATTAAGAAAGGGGTAAGTACAGTGGATCGAGACTGGTATTTTAAAATAAGTTTATCAAAAAAATGGGACACAGTTGGAAACTTGTTAGGGTAAATTTCACACAAACAGTGTTTTCACAGAGAACCTAGACATTGGAATAAGCTACCAAGTAGCTGATAGACATAAGAAGTAAGAATGTTTTTAGAATAAATGGATAGGGCTGGTAGCTTTGTTCGAATCTGTTCTAGTGTAAAAATGTTCTGTTCTAATGTTCTAATGAGATGCTGTGGGGATTTGATATGAGCTTAAAGAAGACACCCCTAAAATCACAGCAAAAAGAATTCTGCATGGAGTTTTTGAGAAAATTTTCTCTGTCGATGCTAGAGGCTTCTGATGGTTATAGGAGGCTCTTGAGGTTGTTTCTGCTAAATGGGGAAGATAGTGCTAATTAGACATCATAGATTGACAAATCTGTTTTCATTGAATAAATTATTGTTGTTGTTTTTCTCTTATAGCTCCATTATCTAAACTGCTGTTTAAATAAGACTTTTTAATGAATGAGATCCAGTTCTTAATATTAGCGCTTGTGCCTTTAATCCTCAATGCCGAGTTTGGATTATCACATTTTTAAAGAGTAAAAAAACAGTTAGTACCTATAGCTGCCTGTGATGTTTTAGAAGGAATGTAAGCTCAATTTCAATTAGGACCCCCCATTAATCTTCTAGGCGGTCATCAAAATAATATTGAACTACTTTAACATTTATGTTTGATAGAATGCCCAGTGGGGCGGGTGGTCTTTGGCCCTTTGGGAAACCCCCTGCAGGTTTTGTTTTCACAGCATCTCCCCGGCTGGGTTTTTACTTTCTGTCCTTTTTGGCCATGTGACTATAGCATTGAGCTTAACATCATAACCATTAGAAGTTAAACCCTAGTTTATTTAAGACAGCTAAATCCATGCTTAAAGGCTCAACCATTTCTAGTTTTTTTATCTGTATTGATAAGTTTATATTTTTTTATTGTTTTATCAATTTATTACTAGCCAACATACCTGTCAGTAATATTGGAAAAAAGTTTGCTATTTTTCCAAATGGCATGTACCTTCACCACCCTTCCTTTTTAAATTGCATTTTGAAAGTCCTTTCATCGATAATTCTCCCCGAGCATGTTCCTGTAAAGCCTGTTTCTTATACTCTGTCATTGTTTTCAAAGCCCCTTTCTCACCCCCTGTTTGGTTTTATACTTTTCCATCTTGTAAGCTGACCTTCAGCATGACTTATATGCTTTGTAATCCTTTGCATCTCACACTCGGCTTCCTCTTTCATCGTGTTACCAAAGCCAAACTGTCCAATTAGATTTTTCAGAGGGTCTGATACAGAGACCTTAGTGTTTTATTTCAGTGATCTTTATATTTTACTTTTTTTTTTTTAATTGTAATTTTTTGCTTTAACTTATTGTAAAGCACTTTTGAGCTACATGTTCTGTATGTAAATGTGTGAAACAAATGCATGTTGTTGTTTTAAAACAAGAAGCCAGCCATGTTTTGAACTTGACTCAAAAGATTCCTATGCTGAGAAGATGTTGAGAGCAGCAACCCTGTACTAAATTAATATGAGAAAAAGAATATGGTAGCAAATCAATGACAGAGAATGTTAAAGACAAACATCAAAAAGGAGATATAGTAGAAGCAGGAATCTACAGTGAGCATTTAGAGAGATTAATTTGGCTTTTCTATAGATAAGGAAGAAGTGATGGGCAAACTTAATTTGTGTATGCTGGTGATTGGATTTTTGGACAAATGGTGTTATTTAAATAAAAATATTTTCACAGAGCAAATTGAGTTTGTCCAGAGAATGGATCTCACCTGAAATTAGAGGAATTAAAATGTGAGGGAAATAGGAGGTCTGGCCCTGTGTGTCTGATTCCATCTCATTTATTAAACTCATCCAGACTGGGCAGAAGAAATGTCTCCAGTTTTTATAAATCTAAGTCTGCTGAGGAATCTACCTTGTCTGACTGGTCATCATCACAGTCAAGTGCTTAATGTTAGGGAACTTCTTAGGAAGGGTCTAATCTCAGACCAACTGTTAAATGAAGAGAAAGGAAAGCATGGAACTTACAAACTTTATGTATGGACAATATTCATGTAAAAAGAAATAAACTGAGAACAATGTAGTTATTGTTAAGAGATTATCACAGTGACACTGTGTTACTTACAGATGATATTCTGCATCTGGTTGAAAAAACAATGAGATATTTCAGATTCACTCTATTCAATATTACAATGGTTTTGATAATCTCTGTTTTGTGACAGTGATTCCACCACCTTCAAGTGCTCCATCAATTCCAACACCTACCCACTGCCCCTGCCTTAACAATGGAATTTGTCAGAATGGAGTTTGTTTCTGTACAGATGAGTGGAAAGGAGAGGTTTGTGAGATTGGTAAGCCTTATCTGCTCTTCAAAAATTGATTTTTCTATTTATACACAGCAAGCAAATGTTAATGTTGAAGCCTATGTTGATTATTTACATTTCAACCCATCTTAGTCAGGAAGCACAGCCAGTTTAAGCATAGCACAATCAATCTTAACTCGCTCTGAAATTTTCCAAAACACATTCTTGACTCCTAAAGCATTCAGACTCCTTCCCATACATATGAAAACAACATTTCTAATTAAATTTGTGCCTAAAGTGGATTTCAAGGCTTCCTGTATTTAACATTAAAATGCCCCATGCAGGCCAAACCACTGCACTGCTGCAAGTATACCCCCTCCCATTGTGATTTAAACACAGGACATAGAGGCTACTGCCAAAAAAGGACACCAAAGGACATAAAATATTTGTCTTGAGGATGACGAGGGGTATATCTCTTACATGGTACAGCTGCAGCCATAGTTGAAGCCAAATGGTTCTTCACTTGAACTCCTCCTGCCAAGCAGTTCTGTGTGATAAATATATAAGCTTCCATTTCATAGAATGATATTTCAATTTTGTACTCATAAACTGACACTCTTAAGTAATATATACTGTTTTTATGAGCCCCAAGCCCTGATTTCCCATAGTCCATGTAAAAGTGTATTTCAGCTGAGACTAGGGGAGTTGGGGGGTCACAAGTGATGCTGGTTCACCCAAAAAAGAAGCTTCAATGGGGTCTGTCATTATTTCCTATAATTGGCATAGATAAGACATTACATAAGGAGAGGTCCAATGAAGTCCAGAAAGAGATGGATACATGAAAATGAATATTTGTAATGCATAAAACCTCTATGACATCCACTCCCACCTGCAGTACCTCTTATATCCTAGAACAGTATCTGCAACTGGGATACTAAGCAATGAAGCACAGTGGAAGAGCTTTGTCACCCAATAACACCATCACAGCATTTCAAAACAGATGAACCACACAGTTAAAATTGCAGCGCTTACTGTCAGTATCAATTCGCGAGAGAGATGGGCTACATGTGTTGTCGTGTTGCATCCAAATCAGTCACCCTTTGTGCCCCCAAGTGTGTACCCCCAATCAAACCCTCAAAAAATCAGTGATGTTTCAAGATTAAGGCTTGCACAGAAATTGATTTTGACCTCACCCATCTTTACATATCATTGCAATGTCCAGAGAAATCACCCTCACTAACTCTTGGTGAACTACACAGCCTTCCTCTTTGTCGCGCAATGATCCTTGAAATGCCATCTAGGCACCCCCTTTGGCAGGCTGGGAACCCGCCTTAGAGCAACATTATAATTATAAATAACCCATATTGGTAGTATGTGGTTGCTTCAGTATATCAAAATAAATAGAACATTCATAACTCTTTCAGTTAGTCCAACTACATCCACATACCCATCTAGGCCTACTTTGCCCTGTACTCCAAGTTTTTCTACTGCTCTTTCTGAAATTGATAGGAACCCAGCCACCAAGTTATAGTTTGAATATATAGTAATATTCATTGCTTAATACTGGAAGTGGTTTTAATAAGGATAGCGACACATGAACATTCTGCTTAATTTCACATCATGTAACAATATGAATATTTTATTTTACATCTAAAACTAAGCCCTAACCCATGCTTTTTAATTTTCACCATCCGAAGCAAACTTCTGTAATAGTAGCACCAGTGTGTCCTCACATTTACAGGATACTGATTGGCTATTCAGCTACCCTAAGGAGGAAATGCTGAGGAAAACACTGCAAATGGTAAGCACACCTATTAGACTTCCTACTACACCAAATCTAAAAGGCCTATACAGGAGCTTGCCAGCCTTCCAGAATGTAACCTCATTGGCAATGCCCTAGGTACTGCTATCCAGAGAGTTGTTAACTACATAGGCTTTACCCCCAATGATCCTAAGCTCAATTACGGAATACAACAATGAATTTGATGGCTACTAAATGTTTTTACTGTAATTATGTCCAGCAGCAAGGCGAGTAGCTCCACAAACGGACCTGGTTTACTATTGTGAATGTACCATGAAATGTTACTGCACATGGTTGACAGCCATCAATAACAAAACTCAGTCGTATACAAATGAGTGATGATGCACAGGGAGATCATGATATTCTGTTCCTCAGTAAAACCTAAAACAAGTAAAAAAATAAATAAAATGGATATTTTAAAAAGGTATTATGTAAACCAGGTTTCCGGGAACTGTGAAAAAGCTAGCAGTACTAATAAAGGCCATTACATTTGAACTCTATAGAGAAATTTAAATACAATATGAACGCGGAGGGAAATCAACATTGACCGTTGGACTCTCAACTCAGGAGGCACTAAAATTATATTTAGTATTAATCTGATAGATAGATAGATAGATAGATAGATAGATAGATAGATAGATAGATAGATAGATTCTCCAAGATTATTTATTTGTCACATGCAAATAAAGTAGATAGACAGACATACTTAACACTATAAAGGTTCAAACACACACCCAGAAAGACTACAAAAGGAAGCTGAAATTAAAAGAAATAAAACTTGCTTTGCATTTGCATTCACAGAAAGGAGGCATTATAGAAGTGGTGTAAAGCTGTTGGTATAAAAGAGCCCCATCTTACCAAAAGCAATGTCATCATCCATTGATAGGATTCTCTTCTTTTTATTTTTGCTGGAAAGCACGCCTGGCTGCCAAGAGCATGCTTCAAAAAATACTTGTTTTGGCCAGGGCTGCAGAAATTGATCTATGAGAAAATATCGAATTGACTTCAATTTATTTTTGTATAGCATTCCCTTTCACTGAGTACAGGCTCAGAATGCTGTGACAAGTTCACAGGTAAAATACATTTACAGTTTTATAAATTATTAATTACATAAAGACATTAGTTACTTAAATATACAGCAAAACAAAGCTTCATTCCAACTGTTAACAGAAATGGATCCCAACAATATCTAATTCACATTATCTCTAAATGACCACAGTTGACAATGGAAGACAGTGCACAAAAACTCATTCTTGGGGAAAAATCAGCCTCTGGATGGTTCACGGGTTAGTAATAATAGATAATAATGTCAGATCCAGTTGTCCTGAGACTCAGACACAGCATCCCACCTCTTCATCAAGCATCCTATAGTAGAGTCTATGCTAGGCTGTGTGATCTGATACAATTCTTTCCATCCTACGGATTCCAAGGGTCCTTGTGAAGCCTTTCTATAAAACCCAAAAAACAGTTTAGAAATAGAACGGCAACACTACAAATGCCACACCAGTGTTGTTTCAGCCAGGGTCCTACAAGGTGCTGGGTTTCAAATTCCTGTTTTATGTTGTTTTTGTTTTAATATTCTTACTTTATTTTAAATGTTTGCATTAATGTGTGTTTTTTATCTTGTGTACAATTTTATTTCAATGAATCCATGCCCAGCAAGGCTACTGTTCCTTATGTTTTGTGAGCAGTTCTCAAGAGGCAGAGCCTGTCCATCACTGTCAAGGGACTGCCCCTCATCCCTATACCTGTAAAGTTGAGAGAGTGCACAGTCCTTGCAGTTCATTTTGAATTCAATTATGGTTTTGAAAGCGTTTTTCTGATTAATTTGTGCTGCATTTTTGTGGTAGGATTTTGTGACCTTCATGGTCTTTTTTTTGACCATTCTTTCTGGATTTGTAGGTTTATGGGACTTGTTTGCCTTGCTTATTTCAAGCTTTTGCTCTATTATGCGCTCTTCAGATCTTCTTTGATTAAGAGCATTTTGATTAAAAATCTGCTTTACATTTTTTTTGTTTTCCCGGTAAGTTGCACAAGGCAAAGTGCTATAGCTCCCTTCCTCTTGTGGGTGTCTGCTACAGCTTGTTAGATATTTATGATTATGTACTCCCAAGTTCAGGACAAGCCAGACACAGCAAATAGAAAAGAAATAGAACAGAGTCAATAACAGTTCATAATACTTGCAATATATATATATATATATATATGCAACAAAAGGAAGCCCCACACCCACTCCACTCACCTACCTCACTGACTGACTGACTCCACTCACTCACTGACTCATCACTAGTCTCCAAACTCAGGTAGAAGGCTGAAATTGGCAGGTTCATTCCTACAGCTTCCTTACAAAAGCTGGGCAGGTTTCATTTCAAATTCTACGCAATGGTCAGAATTCCAGCTATTTTTCTCCTTCCATTTACTGTATTAGAGTTATTGAGCCCATCACGCCCCCAATGAATCACGCAGTAATGAGGAAAACCAGGAAGAGCTCCAAAAAGCGCTTAGAAGAAAACATGCATTATATAATTGAGAAGGCAGGAAACAATAGGAAGCTTGTTTAATGACATATATACAACATATTCATGGAGTGCTGCTACTTCGAAACAAAGCATGGTGTAAACCTAAAGTTTAAATTAAGTTCATAGGACAGGCTGCCAGTGGCGCTATAATTTAGTGCCTGCCCATATGTCAGCCCGTCACGCAATCCAATAGAAACACTGCCGCTAAATATCTACGGGGTGAGGGACTGTGCTTATGCAGACGCAAAAATGAGATGGTCAGGGTGGTGTTTGGCACAAACTCAGAGAAATCCGAGAGAGAAGGTTTTAAGTGCCGGGTCTTAGCTAACATTAAATACAGCCGTGGACATAGCATGATATGGCACCAGGACAACTGGGAAACTTCGGCGCATGTACACCGAGTGGCTCACGCGGAACTGACGCGAGTACAGACACAAAAGCAACAGTTCCAAGAGAGTGCTGTCGCAAAATCAATTACAATTGAGAAGGTGCAAAAAAATATGAAGCGCCTGATACATACACAAGCATATTCATAAGTGCAGCTACTTCGCGAAACAGAGCACATGGTGGAAAAAAGCCAATGTCCCGCCAAAGGAAGACAGTGTAAAAAACCCGCATGCAGTGTGTCAGGTCTCAGATAAAGAAGTATCAGCTGTTTATTGGATGAGAACGTATATCGATGATTTAATATGAATACACTCATTCGCGATACGCTGGTATATATATATATATATGTATATATATACTCGATCTATATACTCTCAAATAGACAAGCCACACTGCAGGTAATTGTAGAGGCTTCATTTACATCCGAGGTCTGGATTCCCAAGAGGGATGCACTGAGTATGTATGAGCCTTCCCATTCATTTTACCCCTCTACATCCTCTGGTTTGAGACGATGAAAAAATACATGTGAAGTTAACGAGAACTGGCGTTACGCTATTTTTAAAATGTTTCCTTTTCTTAGCACAAGCACAGCTGAGAAGCTTCTGGCGATGTACTTCCATAACGCTGCTAAAAAATAACGATTTAATCACACTTTCACTTCCGCCAGGGAACTTTTGTCAATGCACGACATTCCTGGGTATACTCCATTGGTATATATGCACATATCAGAGCTACAAAAACAGCAGAGTTTGAATAAAGCTGCTTCCTACGACTGATCGGCACCACTAAAAAGACTACTCCTGACAGTTTTCCTTGATAAAGCATGGTTTTGTGCACACTAAAAGCAAAATTAGATGCATTACAGAAAGCGATGGTGGCTCTTACTGGGAATCATTGGACTCGCATCTAGTAAATTCTAATGACATCTAATTGCAAAATGTCTAATGATCACAATTGTTTGCTCTAATGTACAAAATAATTTTGGCTACAAGTTACCTAGAGTTTAAAGATTGCTTTCGTTCTAAATTACCTTTTATTTTTCTGACTTATTTTTTAAGAAGAAAACTGCAATTTATGTTGAAATTTTGGTTATTATTATTTAAAAGACAATACCATTCTGAAAATGTACTTAAAGTAATTAAAATACTCACTTTATTTTTTAAGTCTGCCCACTCTTAGCTAGATGATATTTTGTTTCTGTTTTGAATTGAAATGCAGTTTAAAAGCATTTTTTCAGAAATTAAAAGAGCTTGAGTTTACAATATTCATGTCCATGTCTATTATTTGATTCTGTTGCCTACTAAACCTTTTAAATTTTAAAAAAATTGCAATTTGGGGCAAATTTTCATGTGTGATTACATACCATTAATCAAGATCACCATACAGCCTCTAATTACATCATTATATTTTTTTAATCGAGTCCCACCCTAATATATATATGTAGATATATATATGTAGATTTGTATATATATGTGCAGTTGTATATATGATATGGCATGGTATGTATATATGTGTGTGTGTGCATATATATATATATATATTGTGGATTTAACCGATACAGACAGGCTAATGCTGTTACCTCACCAAATTATTTACATATACACAGGGTACACCATATGTCACTCAGAGACAATCACTTAACCCCAACACACAGTCCCCTAGCCACACAAATGCCTTTTCTTTGGGCTTCCACACTCCTTACTTGTTTTGTCCTTCTTCCACCACTCCAGCTCTGGAATGAAGGAGACGGTCCTTTTGTATTCCTCCCGATGAGCCCAGGTGATTCCCGACACTCCTTCATTGGCCACGCCCCAGTGTGACGGAAGTGCCGCTGTTCTCCCGAGGTAACAGGTCCCCAAGGCATTGGGGGGTTTCCTGGCGCACCTGTAATGGCCCCTACAGGCAGTGGGGCTTCCTTGCCCCTACAACCCATGGCCCACAGCAACGATAGCGCCCCATGTGATCCAGGGTGGGCGGAGACTCCACATCCGGTCCTCACGCCCGACCGGTCGCTTGACTCCTGGCATCCCTGGGATAAATATAAGGTATATATGAAAACACTCATGACAGACAAATACAATTACATTTTGACAATGTTACTGCTATTTTCAAATGTTTCCTTGTCTTTTTCATTACTTCTCTAACATACTTACCTACCAAGCGCGGGTATTTTGATATATATATATATATATATATATATATATATATATATATATATATATATATATATATATACAGATATACATATATACATATAGATATAGATATATATATATAGATATATATACAGTATATAGATATGACAAATAACCCTCATATATCAATGACAAAACAATTACATTAACAATCATGTTACGCTATTTTACAATTTTCCTTTTCTTTTCATAACTATTTAAATACATCACTTCTATTCTTCTATATATATACAAAGACGAATCAAGACACAACACAAAGGTTTGGGGGTATACTGTAAAATTCCTCCACACCAAATAAATCAAAAAGGCCAAATACCTTAAAACAGAAAACTTTCACATAACGACACCCAAAGATGCCATGACATTTTAAGTGAGGAGGTGCCTGAAGTGGAGGAATGCTGGAAGGAAACTGTGGGGAAAATGGGATCATGGCGCCAGGAACAATGGTGGACGGAGGAAGGGCTGGAAGCGGTAATGTGCTGCTGCGGAAGAAGGAGGCTTATGGCGGGCGGAGCCGCCTTTTTTTCTGCAAGAAATAAAAAGGAGAAAGGTTAGTACCCCGCCGGCCCCTGCCGTGAATGCCTCCGCCATATACCGCCCACGTCCCTAACTCGCGGTGTGACAATATATATTATAGAGACAGTGGTGTGAAAAACCATTTGCCCCTCGATTTCTTATTCTTGCATGTTTGTCACACAAAATGTTTCTGATTATCGAACACATTTAACCATTAGTCAAATATAACACAAGTAAACACAAAATGCAGTTTTTAAATGATGGTTTTATTATTTAGGGAGAAAAAATCCAAACCCACATGGCCTGTGTGAAAAGAATTGCCCCTGAACCTAAACTAACTGGTTGGGCCACCCTTAGCAGCAATAACTGCAATCCAAGCTATAATCATAACTTGCAATGAGTCTTTTACAGCGCTCTGGAGGAATTTTTGACCCACTCATCTTGCAGAATTGTTGTAATTCAGCTTTATTTGAGGGTTTTCTAGCATGAACTGCCTTTTAAGGTCATGCCATAGCATCTCAATTGGATTCAGGTCAGGACTTTGACTAGGCCACCCAAAGTCTTCATTTTGTTTTTCTTCAGCCATTCAGAGGTGGATTTGCTGGTGTGTTTTGGGTCATTGTCCTGTTGCAGCACCCAAGATCGCTTCAGCTTGAGTTGACGAACAGATGGCCGGACATTCTCCTTCAGGATTTTTGGTAGACAGTAGAATCTTATGGTTCCATCTATCACAGCAAGCCTTCCAGGTCCTGAAGCAGCAAAACAACCCCAGACCATCACACTACCAATTACCATATTTTACTGTTGGTATGATGTTCTTTTCTGAAATGCTGTGTTCCTTTTACGCTGAGATGTAACGGGACATTTGCCTTCCAAAAGTTCAACTTTTGTCTCATCAGTCCACAAGGTATTTTCCCAAAAGTCTTGGCAATCATTGAGATGTTTCTTAGCAAAATTGAGACGAGCCCTAATGTTCTTTTGCTTAACAGTGGTTTGCATCTTGAAATCTGCCATGCAGGCCGCTTTTGCCTAGCCTCTTTCTTATGGTGGAGTCGTGAACACTGACCTTTAATTGAGGCAAGTGAGGCCTGCAGTTCTTTAGATGTTGTCCTGGGGTCTTTGTGACCTCTCGGATGAGTCGCCCTCTCAGCCTTGGGGTAATTTTGGTCGGCCGGCCACTCCTGGGAAGGTTCACCACTGTTCCATGTTTTTGCCATTTGTGGATAATGGCTCTCACTGTGGTTCGCTGGAGTCCCAAAGCTTTAGAAATGGCTTTATAACCTTTACCAGACTGATAGATCTCAATTACTTGTTCTCATTTGTTCCTGAATTTCTTGGATCTTGGCATAATGATCTAGCTTTTGAGGTGCTTTTGGTCTACTACTCTGTGCCAGGTAGCTCCTATTGAAGTGATTTCTTGATTGAAACAGGTGTGGCAGTAATCAGGCCTGGGGTGGCTACGGAAATTGAACCTCTGGTGTGATACACCACAGTTAGGTTATTTTTAACAAGGGGCAATTACTTTTCACACAGGGCCATGTAGGTTTGGATTTTTTTCTCCCTCAAATAATAAAACCATCATTTAAAAACTGCATTTTGTGTTTACTTGTGTTATATTTGACTAATGGTTAAATGTGTTTGATGATCAGAAACATTTTGTGTGACAAACATGCAAAAAGAATAAGAAATCAGGAAGGGGGCAAATAGTTTTTCACACCACTGTATATATATATATATATATATATATATGTATATATATATGTTTATATATATATATTATAAATGACTAACAAAAGAGTAGAAGCCAGAAGTCAGAGTATGCCACACTAAAGCACGGAGTCTTCAGCCTGGCTTTTCTCCTTTAAAAGCTGAAAGCTGTATGGGTCATCCTTTAAATAAGCAGAGGCAGGTTTCTCCACATCAGTGATTGGCCCTAGAAAAAGTTCAGGCCTCCTACTCTTATTTAATTATCCTTTGAATCTTTAGTAGACTGATATCTTGAGATCTTACCTCTTTGTAAGTAATGATAAGTTCAGATAAATAAGCAGGGTATTGGTCATTTAATACTTTATGTATTTAAATGGAGGGTATTGAAATCAGCACTAAGTTTAACTATAGGGACAGTGTAAGGACTTGAGGATTGTAGTGCTATGTTTCTGCTACTTTGTGGTTCTTGTGATGATTCTTGCAACAGCATTTTGAATTAACTGAGAAAGCGTTTAAAGAATGGCTTGAGTAGCCAGTGAATTCAATACACGTTATAGCCAATTGTACTAGAAAAATTAATTAATAAATTTCAGTGATCCTGCACATTTAGAAAACATTTATTTTTCAACATGTTCAAAACTGGGTACTATGCCTTTGCAATGAACGGTTTGCCCCTGCCTACCTTAAAGAGTAGTATAATGCCCATATTTCAGGTTGGGCACCATGCACATTGGCCTGTTAGTCAGGGTGTCTTGTAGCCACTTGCCAGCCTTCTCTCAAACACTGCCTACTCCATCTTTGGTAGTGGGTCATCCTGCATCTGTTGGACTTCCTGCGCTTCTATTATACAGAGAAAATATTACGTTTCTTCGAGGGCACCATCTTCTTCCTTATGCGTTGTTTTGCACTTTGTATTTTGTCTTTTTATTCTACTTTCTGTGTAATTCTGCTTTCTTAAAATATATGAAATGGGTCTTAATTAAACAAGCTGTGTCACCCCTTATACCTTTTATTAAATGTCTGTCCAGTCTTAAGAAAATCACATTTTACTTTCCTTCTAATCTAAGGAATTGTAATTGGTAAAACCTGAAATTTAAACACATTGAAGATAAGATGTCCACTAAACATGTTATGCATTATGCTTATGTCATAGAATTTGAAATCAGATATAAATCTGGGTCCAGCGTTTATTTATATATTTTATATTTGCACTTGGGAACTCAGGATGCTTCACAAAGAAGAACTGATGCTAGAAACCCATTGTCACTATTATTATGTTCACTCATGAGCTGTTAATTCCTGGGATGCACAATAAGAATAATTATGTTAGCCATATAACTCTGGTATCTGTTCTAAAGAGAGAAAAGAGACTACTACTAATTGAGGAAAATGGTCATAACAGTTGTTACCATTAGTACATAAATGTAAAACACTAAATAAGTATTGTCCTCCAACCTTCAGAGACATATTCACATTTCAGAATGTTATAATGTTACATCATTATCAGAATCGCTCTTATATTGCCTACAATCAAAATGCAGTATCCCTTTAGAATATGGTTCTCAACCTGTAGTAGGCACTCGTGGGTGGGGCGAAGTATGTGAAAAAAGAAAACAAGAATCAAAAATATGAAAAAAATATCTGTTGAACTAAACAAATTAAATTTAAACTACATTCTGATACTAGAACAATAAATATAGAGCTAGATAAATGTCATAAAAGTTAAGTAGGTATAATAAAATATGCATCTACATTTCAAAAAAAAAATGTTAGGACGCCATTAAACTGGCTATGAAAAACCTGCAAATACTAAAATGCTGAGAACGCTGCCTTAGAATTCCATTATAATGGTCACAATCCTCCCAACCCACTAAATAGCTGTGTATGGTGTTCTTCCAGGATTTAGACTTTGTTTTATATCATTTACAGACAATCAAATTACAAGGCACTTTTTTCAAATGTCTTTCTGTCAAATATAGGATTGCTCAAGGATCTCTTCAAGCCCCTACTTACTTTCTATGTACACTTGGCAGTAGAGGCGTTGTAAATTGTTAGCCTCGTGACTTGATACAGGAGAAAGTAGGTAAATGACACCTTTTATTAGCTAGATATAGATTACAAATACAAGCTTAAACTCATGCCCTTCATCAGGCAAGTGTAAATAAAGAAATATAAAAATACTCTCCCTTATATTGGCCAGCAAAGTGATTTTTTCTCGGTCTTGCAGAATAACCTTTTTGTTCAAAATGTTAGCAAAAATGAATACACCTGAGATGAATTAACCTCAAAGAAGAGAGAAATAAATTTAAACCAATAAAATGTAGAGATAAGATAACCATCACTAGAGAAAGTCCTGTAAGGTTTTTAAAATGTATTTACCCACACGGCCTCCTGATGTAGCCTAAATCATCACCAGTCCGACAGTTCCACACCGGTCATCATGAAACTCTTGTCCATTCAGACCATTTTGTAGAGGTTGACTTAAGTATACGCTTGTATTTCATTCTCTGCTCCTGTTGGGTCTTGAAATTACCCAAGCACAGTGACCCCTAGACTTCGGCGCTGTGGCCATTACTTTAAAATGTGCCGCCACTGAAGATCATTACTGTTCTGATTGATATGAAATCTGTGTGAGTCTATTCGCTGGCTGAGTGTCTGATCAGTTTCCTCAGACGAGAAGTCCAGTATGTGGTTGAGGCACCATGGCTGATTAGCAGACCACATTAGCAGATTTGCATGTAAACGAACTCCTTTATTTTATGCTCCTGCTGGCAATGTGTATAACTACCTTTATCTGTCATGTAGATATGTGCAATATGTTACACCTGTTCTGTAGGCAGGAGATGTGCCACTTGCTGAGCCAAGCCACATAGAGAGTTTCGGATAACCCAGCCTTGTTCGAGTGCCTGGTGGTTGTCTGTATGCAAGGAGGAGATTCTGGGAATATATCTTCAGTTTATTAGTCTTCGTACCATTTCTGTATCATTGAAGTTTCTTCATAATTTTGGCGATTGTACACTTGTAATATTACGTGGATCTGAGACACAAATAATGACAAACTGTTCTGTCATCAAGTATGTACCAATAATAGGATGCATATCCGAGAAGGATGAAAAGCCATTATTTAAATTATGGGCTGTTTGGTAAATTGGTGTAATAAAACTTTACTCTGAATGCTAAAAAGAACAAATCAATTATATTTGACTGGCGCACCTGTATATTTACCTATCATTGTTCTGTATGGGAGGAGGAAAAATAGTGGCCGTAACATAATTACTTAGAAATGCAGTACCTTAGATAATAATTCTTTTAATTGGAATATAAATACAAAAACAACTCTAAACACACAATTTATACTTTATAAACGACTATTTAAAACTGGACAAAACCTCATGTTGTTGTTTTTATATAGTGTGTTCCAGTCTGTCGCCACTGTCAAATCTATTGCCTGGCTTGACCAACCAAAATTTTAAAGCCCAGTAAATTACCAAACATGCTTAATTTAAAATTATTGTGAATGGTTTAGATAATTTATGTATGTTGGTGGTAATGTTGAAAAACTGAAAAATCCATCTCAACTGATAATGTAAAACAAATTCATGATATTCATAGAACTTAACTTCAGTAAATCAGGAAGGATAGTCATACTAAAGACCCACACAAGTTTCTCTGGTAGTTCCCAGTACTCACATCTTTTTAATAAGGAATAAGAGAGATGATAAAAAGAATTCAGAAGTATAAAATTTTCATACGTATCATATAACCATTTTAGGCAAAAAAACACATCAAACTTCTAGGCGCTTAGTTAGCAAAGGATATATTCCAAAAAAGATTTTTTTTTATTTGATTTTGATTTGACATACTTTATTAATCCCAAAATATTTCTCCGCTCTACTAATTGCTATTTACCTAGAAAATGTAATAATACTAGGGTTGCCGTACCATGTTAGCCTATTAATATGAATGTAGTGAAAATGTTTGCCTTTTCTTTAAAAACACTGGTTTATAGCACATTTACCTGGCAAATACAAAGAAATGTCATTTTCCTTAAAACACTGGAACGTTCCCATTACACTTGCATATTTCCAAAGTACATGAGACAAAACCTATGAAGCACTGGAGAAGAAACCTATGATGTAATATGAAATCATCATTTGAAAGACAAGTCTGAAGGAATGTTTGCTTTAAAATATTTGTCATTTTAATGTAGATAGATAGAGATACTTTCATTAATCCTAAGGAAATTCATGTATTTTGTATGTATTGTAATTATACCCCGTGACCTCTGTATTCAATTCAGCGTTAGAAAATGATGGATGGATAAATTATTCCAAGGTGACAGATACATATATATACTGTTTTATATCTTCTAATAACCTTTATTTGTCGCCTCATAGTGAAAGTGCATTGAATATCTTTTAGATAGAAATTAATTGTAGTATAAGATGATGAAAAAACAATGCTTATGTACAGTAGATGAAAAAGGTACAATTACGCAGCAGGCCCAAGCAAAAAATGTGCAAGCATAATGTACAGAAAATAAAGGCAGGGTCCAATTAAAATGAATTATTGTTATGCAATAAAAGGTCTGAAGTTGTAAGCCTCCATTTTTATTGTTATTAAAGAGTGAATTCATGGACAGAAGAAGAGAACAGTTGCTACCATTTAAAGTTTTGAGTTAACACAAAACACTTGAGGTGTTCATTGGTGAAAATGGATGTTCCATGAGACTTCATCTAGTTTCATCTAATTGTACAGATGATAACGCTTCGGGACATATTAAATAAAGATTATATACTCCAGAACACCAGGCCCAAAATTGCATTACAGTAGAACCCAGATTATCCAAGGTTCCACATTATCCATATGGTGAATCTGAAAGTGTAATACACTATTTTTCTTATAATTCATAAAATTGCTGTGAATACTCGTAACAAGCTTTAAATGCTATACTTTTAACCTCAACTTACTGATTGAGGAGCTGGTGACTGTGGGAAATGTGGGTGTGACTCACACATCCCACCCCAACTGTACCCATCAGCCAGTCAGTGTGTCACTAATACTGTCCGGCACAAATGCTCTACGATTTTGTTCACTGGAGGATTTTCGGTGTTTATGATTTCTAGTTTTTTATTACGCCTTTGTCTTGACATCACAATGTGTGGAAACAGAAGCATGTTGTGCCTCTCTGTAAAATTAAAACTAGAACTATCAAAACAGTTAAACTGTATAAATACAGCCATCCTTCTTTTATTTTCATGGCAACATCAGTCCACATTACATTTCCAGGTAAACAGGGTTCTAGTTCATCATTAGCCCCATGGCACCCTTTGAAAAGAAAATGATAATTCATTGTTAGCTAATTGAGCCCTTGTTGTGCGCCCTTTTTACTTACTCTTACAACTTAAATATCCAAAAAAGAACCTTTAATTATTTGTGATGGTTGACAGATATCAGATAACATCTTCAATGTGTTTAAATTTAAGGTTTTTCCAGCAATCAAATATTAGAAGAAAGTGGTACTAAGGACCTGCAAGATAGGATAGGATGTTGTAAAAGTGCCCGCTGAGGACAAGGCTTATTTTAATGAAGAACACCTCCTGATACGTACAAGTGAGCTTATTTCATTAGAAAGTAGAATACAATGGCAAAATACACGTAGATTCAAGAAAAGGAACACAAGAGAAAAGGATGTGTGGTAAGTCGAAGTCTGCAGACACTTTAATACACTTGCAGTGGTTATTATAGCTTATCACAGTTTTTGAACTTAAAGAGCGAGAATGCAGTGGTGTGGTATTCCCACTGGCCATTGGTGAACCTTCTGAGTTGACCTTTACTAGAAGGCCAGCGAACAGCCCTCTGGCTTCTCCTTGGTTTGAATCCTGGTATACCCGTGCCAGGCCCAAATTGCTATTTTATCCATATAGGTACGCTTCAAGTGAAATCATTCTGCTGGCAGTGCATGCCCAAAGCCACTGCAGGAAGGCAAGAGCAGAGCACCGCGCACATGCTACTGCAGAGAAAGAGTGAATGTGACGCAGAGAAAGCAGCCGCAGTGCTCTAAGGCAGCCTTTACCTGTAGAGGTGAAGGAGAGCCTTTGGAGCGACATATGGTTGTAAAATACATGTATGTGAGAGGAAAGGAAGGTACAAATTAGTGACACAGCATCTAATCAGAGGAGGATGTGCAAGACTTGATGATATTTTGCTGTGCGCGAAGCGCAACAAGCAATTGACAGGTAAAACATGCTAGCAGTACAACTGAAGTCCAGACAGCCAGGGGTCATCTTTTGACTGTTATTTGGCATTGCAAAAACTTTTAGTGCTGAGTGATAGAGTAGGATGAGCTTAAGCTTGTAAATAATGGTAAGGACAGCTTACTTGATTTGTATATATTTTTGGGTGGAAGTACTGTTTGTGGGTGCCTAGTTTTTCATTATTGTCTTTGTGTATTATTTATTTAAATTTTTTCCAGTTTTTGATTAATTTTCTTTCGCCGCTTTTGAACTGTCTAAAAAATGAAGAAGGAGGAAGGAAATTCTTTTTGTTTTTTGTTGGATTTTTTTATCCTACTACTTGCTTGGAGTAACTGTAATTATTGTATACAGCACCTGCACGATTTTTCTTTGTTTTTGTTAATGTTCTTGATTTGAACTGTATATATTTATGAGGCATTATTGTGAATAGTTGATGGTATGTCTGAATAAACTAGAATTCTGCATTTTTTGCATACTGGCTATTGTCTGTTTGTCTGTTGTCCCATCCCCTGGGTTGTCTGGTATGGCCTCTAGGTGCTCTGTAACAGTGCCTACTGCACGTGGGGTACCCTTAAAGAAAATGCAAAGGCTTGCACAATAGAAGGCTAGCCCAACAGTATTGTAGTGACTAAACCCATTACCAAAGATGGGTTTAAACATTGAGGGTTGTAAGGCCACAAGACAACCTAAGTAACGCACAAGTCAATGCATTATGATCCTAGAAGGCCCGCCATACAGGGACCATGTGACTCATTTCAGAGCATGTCAGTGAGGCTGGTACTTTTAAAGCGGACCATATTTCCCCTTAAAATATGCAGATGAGGACTGCACTGATGACTTTCTTTCTTTTAAGGCTTTGAGAGTGTGGATTGAAAACTCAGTAACCAGCAGGTGCTTGCAAAGTGCTTTTATTTTCAGAGTCACAGTGAGAAGAGTTTGCAGTGCCAGACAATCAAAATGTACATGACAGTGTCAGGGCTCTTCGAACCCCTGTCTGTTGGGTGGAGTCCAGTTTTATACCACCCCTAGAATGCGTGATTTAATATCATTATAAAATGTAAATAAAACAACACATTGCATATACACAAACCTTGGAGCCTCCATTTAACGTCCTTGCAAAACTTGATTTCTTGGCTCCTTTGTTATGGCGCTGCCTAGATGTGTTGGCGGGATAAATGTGCTAAGGCAGACTCATGTGTGGAATGCTTAGACCTTGAGTCCTTGTACAAACATTTTCTGTTTACAAAACAAAGCATGCTGTTACTTGGTTTCGTAAAGCTTACTCGCATACATGAATTAGTACATGGAATGAAGATAGAACACGTCTCCACAAGAGCCCAATAGTTCATCGACTCTAGAGACTGTAAAGGAAGCTCAAGCTTGGTGTCAGTGTAGCCAAAGAAAAAGAGCAACTTGCCACCCTTACCATGGGTTGAAGTGACTTAGATCAGTTCTCATCTCAGTCCCCAGACAAGAGGGCCGGGTTTTTAGAGTTCTGACCTGGTTGCTTAATTAGGAAAGCAATTTTGCCACACTACACAAGCTATGAACAAATTAACTCTGCTATGTCAGGTCATTCTCATATCCTAGATTTTCTCTCCTTCTATCATGCAAAATGATTTGAAGGCTAAAATGGACAAGTAATTCCTAAATCCTTCACTTTTTTCTCTTCATTTTTCTTCCAAGTATTTAATTAAACCTACAGTGCAGATAAATACACACAGGTGTAAATGTAAATAAGCTTTTCTTAAATGGAGAAATGCTGCTCTCTTGTCATTTGCATGTTGGTTGATAATAAGGAACAATTAAAATAGCTGCTTACATTAAAAATTACAATAAGAGCTCAAAATTCAACAAAGGGAAGCAGAAGGTTACTTTAGGCACAAGTGCTTTTTATTAAGCAAATTCGGGTTGGAGCAAAACCTGCAGCCACTGTGGCTCAGGACCGTGATTGAGAACCTCCTGCCCTAGGGTGATGTTTAAAACATAGAGTCTTTTGTAAGGAAAAGGCCTTGATCATGAAACCAAACAGAAATGAAGATTGGTCTTGAGAAATTTAATATTAGGAAGGCGCGTAGGTAGAGCACATTCTGAATTTTTTTGTTTTGTCATTTGTTTCACTCATTGTTTTGAGTATATTATTATCCTCAAGGTACTGCAGAGTAATGATGCCGTGTTAAGTATAAGTGCCATGCACACTGCTCCTTTACATGCTTAACACATAGAAATATACTGCAAGGAAAGGGAGTGTAGTCAAGATTTTTCAGATGCCTCCTGCTGATTGAACTCTGCCCTTTGTACAATACTGTCTTCGTACTCTTCATAAGTAAGATTATGCTGACATGGGATCATGTCTCTTTGGTCTTGATTTGTTCTGTTTTAAGGCTTGGCTAGTTATAAATACAGTATAACAATGCAAAACCCCGCTTAATCCATTTCTGTCTATGGGCCCATAGCCCGATACTTTTTATATACAGTAGATATTAATGGTGTTAAATTTGTTAGGTGGTTTTATTTAGTGGAGAGGCTGTGTAACCTCTGCCGTTTAGAAATTCATTACCTCAAAAATAAGAAGTTTCACAGCAATATAAAGAAAAATAGATTGTTCCTCAGAAATGACTTGTACAACTTGGTACATTGGGAACCGAAGTGAAGACAACATGTCGTCAACGTATGTTTTTAGCTTGGCATTCCAAAGCAACCCGACGCTGCAGCCAGTTGGAGTTCCAACTCTAAGTAACCAGTTCTCATGGACTGCAATGAGGGCCTAGATGAGTTTGTGGAGTGGTGCAATATTTTAAAAACTCTGTCATTTAAAACATAGTTTGTATTATCCAATCTAGTACCTTTGCACTACAACAGCTTGCGCCAATATATTGGATCGCTAAAAAATATGCTTGCTTAAAATATTTATGGTACCACAAAAACACATGGTATCATTTGGAATGGTTAGTTTAAAGTGTATTGCTCTTGAATTTTATCACCCATGCTCAGTCAGCACCATCTTCCTACTGCTGGTAGTTCCTGGATATTTTATAAAGGGCTGTAATGGTAAAACGAACATATTACTTTGATAAACACAAAATGACATATTTGTAGAAA
This sequence comes from Polypterus senegalus, assembly GCF_016835505.1. Classification (NCBI taxonomy): domain Eukaryota; kingdom Metazoa; phylum Chordata; class Cladistia; order Polypteriformes; family Polypteridae; genus Polypterus; species Polypterus senegalus. Next base: position 5,158 of record NW_024386015.1, on the reverse strand, counting down.
CTTCAAAAGGGGGAAGAGCACATACCAGTACATCACAGGTGCACACTTATTTTGTAAAAGGGGTTTTTATGTGGAGTTCAAAAAGGGGTATATGACAGTTTGCTTTTTAATGTGGGAAAATTGCACCCTTGGATTTAGATGAAAAAGGGCCCCAGGCTATTCCATTTTTGAGGCCCCTTTCCCCCCCATTTTTGTTTTTAAGAAAATTTGAATGTAGGCCCTCTTGATCTTAAAAAAGGAAAAACCGGCCCTGAATCCTTTAATTCTGGGGTCTACTGCCTGTTCAAAGGCCCGCCTGTTTTGTTTTTTTATGCCCCCATAAAAAGGATTCCCTATCCTTTCACCTCATCCCTCCTGGCAGATCTGGATAATAAAACCTGTTCTTAGAGGCCAATTTTTTTTATTCAGCTCAGCATTTAACACCTGTTCCCAAAAAAGGTAACCCCCAAACTGCCCCTCAATTCCCCCTGAAACAGTTTCAACTTTCCCAACCTACACACCCTACATGACTGCCAACATCCCTCAACTACATTGACCTTTAACCGGCACTCACAGGGCCTGTTTCCCCATCAGCACCCTTGTTCACCGTTATGTGACCAGACACAACCATTTTAAAGAGTTGCGCCAATCTTTTGACGGATAGAAGAGATCTGCCTGCTGACTCAAATGGTGTCAGGACAATACTCTCCCTTTATGTCATCAAACCAAGGAGGTGGTCATAGACTTCGGAAGCAGAATCTGAAATCTACATTAGAGGGATGCTGTTTCTCATTTTTCCAAACCTATGACATGGTAGAGGACCTTTGGGGTACATTTCATTTTTCTCCCCTTCTACGCTCTTTATGCAAAAACCCCGCAGTTTAGAATCAGTTTAGTATCTGATATTGCTCCATAGTTTCATGAAAACTGAAAAAAGGGTACTCTGCACTCAACATTTTTCTCGTTTCATAACTGATGAAATCACAGCGATTTTAAGTAAAGCTTAATTACTTTCCTCCCCAGTTTCCCAGCAGTTCACAAAGGAAAGTTAATGTTGTGAATGCATCCTTTTCCCAAGCTTTTAAAAGTGTGACGCTGCTCGGCACCAATAGCAGTAGCAATGATCAGAACACAACTAGCATGTCTCCCTGTGGCATCACAGGCATTGCTTCTCTACCTCTGCCAACAATTGCTGCCCAAAGCAACCAGCAACTACCCAGTGAGTTAAATGGTAATACACCATCCCAGCAATACGGTAGTTACCCCAAACTGTATTTGGTGGTACAACATTAAGATTCAATCCTGCCTGGTACCACACACGACCATGGCTGAGTACTCTTTGTGGACTGGGATTCTGTTTCCCTATGAAACACGCACGTTAATGATAGGGATGTAGTTTTTTACCTTATGGTTTTAAAACTGGAAAGCAGCACTTGATCGAGACAGGGGCTACAGAGGCTGTGTCCATACAACCATGTGCATGCTTCAACCATCTGGACTGAGCAAAAAAGCAGAGAGGCCACAGGGGATTTAGATTCAATGCTGGTTGGTAAACACAACTTGAAAAACATTATTATGTAAAAAGTATTGGTAGTGCTATAAGGTTTCTCTGTGTAAATGAGTGAGGTTCCATGGGACTGCAGAAACCCTTGAAAACATGCAGCGGGTAATGATCATGACATTGCTTCAGGTATTTTCAAAAACTGATGGAATATACCTTAGAAAGGATGAGAAGCTAGCAAGCATTGGTAAGGTGTCCATAAAATGCAAAATACACATGTAAGGATAAAAAAATGAAATTACCCAAACACTGGCTGACATGGTGCTTGGAAAGGTCGGGAAAAATTGACAGTGCTGATTCTTAGGGTTTTGCTTCAAAAGTGATGGGACCAGGAATGGGTGCAAGTGGAAAATGTGTCTGTGATATACGGTTTGTCAGAAATTCCATCCAGAGAGCATCTATTGGTTGTTTTCGACTTGAACAACGTGATGCAGAGTACATCACCTCTGAGATCCTGTTACACCTTTCTGTTGCTGGCTACAGCTGACAGTATTAACCAGTTTATGATGGGTTAGAGGTGGTGTACAAGCCTGCCCCAAAAAAGAAGCTTGACAGATAGTCCCATACATCCACTGCTACAACCACCAACTGCACTTAGTAGTTCTGCATGCCATGCAGAGTGGGGCATGTGCAAAAATATTTTTAGCCTATCTAGTTCACTCTACAACTTTTTCACCACTACTATGTGCTCAATAAACATGATCATCTTGTCTAAAAAGGTGTTTGAGACCAGATGGGACAACCCACTATGAGGTGACAACGTGCACTGTGGACAATAAAGAACAAATCCTTAGTATCCTATCTGAGATGACAGAGGATGATGATCTGCAGTTGACCTAATCCCGGCAGGGGGCCTGCTATGCCAAATTAAGAGGTATCATTTTTTGAGATTGAAAAGTTCCCAGTGCCAGTGCTTGGTGTCTTGAAACCAGCAAATGCTATTCTACAGTCTCAGTCAGTTGATCTGTGCAGTCTTCTGAGGTTGTTATGCAGCACGGGACTCCTTAAAAAACATCCATGAGGATGACTGTTGGGAGTGCATCTCCTACTGAGGATGAGTCACATCCAACAAAGAGAAGGAGAACAATGAGCAAGCACCTGGGTCAAAGTGTTGTGCTCTCAACTTTGGGCCATACAGACTCTGGTGACCCTACCATTTCCCCCCATCAGTCTCTGAAAAGATCCCTGCTCAAAATCCTTGACAGGGCTATATAAAGAAATGGAAACTAGATTTTCACACAAGAATATTGACCTGATGAGAGCTATATCTAGTCTTGCCCCCAAATCTAGTGCATTTCTAGATCACCCTGTTGCACCCTCTGGCTGTATGGCTGGCACTGTATCAGATGTTGTAAGTCGAAAAATGAGTTCTTGTGGCAAAACAGATGCTGCTCAAAAAATATTCAAAGGAAACAGAACTGTCCACTGTGTGTAAATTCCTGCAGGGAGTACAAGGAAGCCTTTCCTGAGTTCAAAATTGTATGTAGCAGCCCTGGTAAATGGTGTGTCTTCAGCATCGTGTGTGAGAGTTCCTTTTTCCACTTTGTCATGGGTCCTAACCCTCTATCGATAAACAATGTTACATAAAAAAGAGGAATTTGGGGGATCTTGGCCCATGAGAAGTCCAAACAAATAACGAATATGGATGAATTTGTGGGTTTTTGCAAGGAAACAGGAGACTGTTTTTGTGGAGGGATTGAGGAGAAAGAAGAGTGGAGCTGTTCAGTTACACACAGAGAGTTCGTTGATAAAAACAAACAAGCTTAAAACAAGACAAAAAAAGAAGAAGAAAGTTGAAATGTTCTGTTCTAAATCTGTTGTGTTCTACAAATTAGTTTGAGAATTGTAGGGAAAGACATGGTGAATTATTTTTTTTTTAATTACTATGCCAACCCTTTTTAGTTTTGTAAATATTGGCTATATTGAGAGGTCTTATTTTTTCTTTATTTGAAATTTATTTGAGAATTAGGGCCCTCCCAAATTTAAAATAATGTTCATGTTGTTATTGTAAAGATCTGGATGGATATTTTATTTAATTCTTTATTTTATTTTTATTTTCAAGACTTGGTGAATTGATTTTTTTTTATAACTTGGCCTACCTTTTTAGTTTTGTTAGTATTGGCAAAGTGAGAAGTGTTATTGTTGGGTTCAATATATTTGATATGGCCATAAATTAAGGTAAATGTCATGTTTTAGTTGTTATAATTTGATGGGAATATTTTATTTTACTTTTTGTTGTTTTATTTTTTCAGTTTTCCTCCTGAGGGGTTCTTTTTTTTATTGTGGTCAGGGGTTTTTGCGGCCTCAGTGATCCTAAGAGCTACACCAGCAGAAGCTTAGCCTTCAGGTGGGACACCCAAGTTGGACAGGTCTTAGGGTAGAGGCCTGACAAAGTGCAATCCAACCCTGACAAAAACAGTTTTCCAGAGCATCCCCACTTTCCCCACACGTGCACCCTGTGACCCCTTCACATTTCTGTCTGCCCCTCAAAATGCCTGTCTAGAACCAGCCCAGATGTTTGTTATCATTCAGTTGACTCTTGGGAACTGGGCCCAAATCTATTTAATTTGAAAAACAACAGCAGTGGTCTCAAACATAAAAATGCAGTCACCTCCAGTTTGCCCCTCTGGTATGTTCCAAAGTGTCAACTGGATGATAACATGCATACAAAGACATAAATTACACCACCCTACTCAGGGAATGGGTTGGGAAATTTTCACCCCTCATATTTTTCGTCGATCAATGAAAAACATGTACTAATTTTCATGAACATGTCCAGCGCTCTGAAGTGATGCTGGAACATACTATACATACACACATTGACTTTTTATATTAGATTAATATAACTACATGCAGGTTGAATAGCTAAACTCACATATAATAAGTTTGCCTTCTACACACAGACAAAATCAGTGATGACTATTCATATGTGTAGAATCCACAGACTGTATTTAATTTGCTTATACCATAAGTGTATTATATATTCTTCACATAAAAGAACATTCATTCTCAGAGGATTTGCTAACACGGGGATTATTGTAATATACAATATTAGCCATTTGAGGAAAAAACATTCTGTCTAGGTTCACAAATGCTGATCTTAAGACTGTTCTAATTGTCAGTTTCTATTCTGTAAGGTGTTTCAGTTATTTTTAGAGATTAGAAAATTGGTTTTTTTGATGTGTTAGAGACATTTCCTTTATTGGAATTATTCTACATATTAACAATATCATTTACTGTTATGAAATCTAGAATTTTCCTGCAAATGCCTAAATCCAATTAGGGGATGTAAGGTTTTAAAATAGATAGGACTAGGAATTAAATATGATCTGTAAGGTTTTGGTGAGCTGAATTTTCACTCATTCTTTTTTTTGGATTCTTCTTAGTCTTTAATGGAGGCCCTGTTGTATTACATTTCTGACAGCAGGAGCTGTTTACTCAGGATTCAAATTTTGCATTTTGTAGCAAATCCATCTCATGAGGTCTCTCCTGCTACGGGGGTTCTCATTACAGTAGGCTGTTATGTCTCAGGTGAAGACTTGTTTTTTTTCAAAAAAATTCTTTTTTACCATTTTGGGGTTTTAAAGTAAAAATTATTTCAAAATTTAAAAAAAATGT
>NW_024386014.1:0-12429 GCF_016835505.1 Polypterus senegalus | reverse complement strand
AACTTAGAATTCTCTTCTCTCTCATATCGTCCAGCCCGATTCAATAACTTACATTTTAAAACTGCCCTCGAGGCTTATCTTTTCAAACTGGTATACCAATTGTGAATTTTGCACTGTTACTGCCAGCTATCTTTGTTTGCTAATTATTGTTGTTTGATTTAGCCTTCTCTTGTTTTAATTTTACTAATGTTGTTGACTTTTATTGAAAGGCAGTGTTTCTCAACCTTCGTATTTGCAACCCAGTGTTGATAACGGTTTTAATGCCCTTACATTTTTTTGAAAGGAGCCCACTAATCCCAATTTGTGCTTTTTCAATTAATGATATATCATAGATGCATGGGCTAAGGACCGGTTTTGAAGGAGCTACAGGCAGCATGGGAAGGGTTTGGAACAGGGCCGAATAGGCAGCGAAGAACTGCCGTGTAGGCTACATGTGGGCAGGACTGGTTTTGAGGGACAACAACAACAACAACATTTATTTATATAGCACATTTTCATACAAACAGTAGCTCAAAGTGCTATACATAATGAAGAATAGAAAATAAAAGACACAATACGAAAATAAAATAAGTCAACATTAATTAACATAGAATAAGAGTAAAGGTCAATGGCCAGGGTGGACAGAAAAACAAAAAACTCCAGACAGCTGGAGAAAAAATAAAATCTGTAGGATTCAGACCATGAGACTGCCCAGTCCCTCTGGCAAAAGCAGGACGAACCAAAGAGAAATATATATATATATATAAGAGATTCTTGTACCATGTATACAAATGTTGTTCTCATTTTTCTTGCTCAAGCTTTCTTAGATATTTGTATTTATTTTTTCACTGCCATTTTGGTTCCTCCTTCATGTCAGTTTTCATTTTGTTGTTGAAGTGGGGCTCAGTTGATATCTTGTGACCTCTGAAAGTAATGCAGCATGAATTCATTATCCAGCTAGCACAAAATCAGAGGCTTGGTGTTTTGGTTATTTTTGAATTTTCAATCTTCTTTGTTATTATTGTGATCTGTCAGGGTTTGAAAAACTTAAAAATAGTGGGGGAATAAAAATGAAAGTAAGACCAATATTACATTTTCTGAACAAAAAGTGTAGGCCTCTCCTGTTATGAATGACATGCGTTTATTAAAATAAATTCATACTGGGGTAAAATTCATTTTACTTCAGACACCAGATACTGCAAATGTATTTTATGATCAGAGGCTTCCATAAAAATAAATAATTTTTGATTCAGCTTTTACTATCATTCTGTTTTGGCCATGAGCATCAATTCTGTGGTCATTACAATGAATCCCATGATGCACCAGGAATGCACCACAAATTATATCATCAGCATAAATGAAGAAAGGTCATCATATGCATTTCCAAATTATCTGAGATTGAATAAACATAATATTCCTTACAAATCTTACAGTATATTAGTGACTCCTGTTGTTAGAAATAAGTTCTGAATTTTGACTTTGATTTTTGGTTTGTGTTTTGGCTTTCACAACTTTTTGATTTCTGGTATTAACCTGGCTGTCTTTTCAATCACTACATCACTTACTCAAATCAGACTAGCTCCAATAGCTAGGTTTTAAGCCGGCATTGTTCCAACAAAAGAAGTAAAAGATATATTTTAATTATAATATTCACAAAGGGAAAGATGAAACCCATAAAAACTCCTGGCCCACAAAACTAACAAATATGTTTTAAAGTTTTAGAATTTATTTTCAAAAATTGAGCAACACAATCTAAAAGCAAAACTGTGTCAAAAGGAGAAGGTGTTTTAACAGCAGATTTCAAAAGCAAAAGCTAGTCCACAATCCCAGACATGACCTACAGTGCCCTGCTAAAGCCTTCCTCTTGTGTAATCTTTCATTAGCTCTCCAAAAAGCTCAAGAAATGGTCACAACTTGGACAATACTGCATGTACATTAGAAGAAGGAGTCAGCTTTGCATTCGTCATTCAAATCTTTTGATTTAGTTCCACCTTGCCATATTTGCTCTGTACTACAGCTGGTGAGCAAGAGTAGAGGTAAGAGATGACCCAAAGGAAAAATCAAAAACAGTAGTCAAAACTTGTAGAGGTTGGTCTCGTCCGATCGAGAGATGGACGTCTGAAGTGGAGCTCCGCTAGCAGTGGTGCTATTTTTCATATTATTTGCTTATTATTCTGAGATATCCTGTATTTATTCAACCCGAGAGGGACCGCTACAGTATATGTAAACACATATAAACATGGCCAACAAGAAGGGGGGTCCGAAAGAATCGAAGACTAAAGCTACATCCAAGCTGCGATCAGCAAGCCCTAGTTCGAGATCGGCCTCTCAGAGACAGACCTGGATCAGATGGGCGAAAGTACAGACTCCTCGGGACCACGGTCCGCTACATCGCCGCCGCTGAGAGCGAAAAGGGGAGCGAAGGTGCGATCGTGAGTGCAGATGTGGATAGCTCGCCGCTTGGAGAGGGTTACCTGAAACTGGAAAAGGCGGGAGGTCCGGCTTCAGTTACGCAATCACGCGGGACTGGAGCAGCGGGACACCGCTTCAGCAGAGTCTGCTGCTTCATCTACGGTACAAGAAGGCACATTTGAGCTATCTGAACTGAAAGTGTTGCTCGCTGACCTCAGGCAAGATATAAAGAAAAGCGAGAAGGCTAATGAGAAAGCAACGGCAAAGGCACATGAGAGACTGAAACAGGAATTAAAACAGGAAATCCAACAGGCAAATGAAAGGCTGTCAAGAGGTACAACTTGAACTTCGACAGGTGCTGGGTAAAATTGAAGAGCGCATTGAGAAAAACTCAGCTAAACTGAGCACGCTTGCTGATCGATTGGAGCATCTTAGTGAGACATTCACGAATCGGATCGAAATAGCCGAACATCTAGCTGCCAGTGCCGAGGAAAGAGCAGTAAATGTCAGTTCGAATGTAAAAACTCGGAGAAAAACTTGGAGACAGACTGGCTGCTTTAGAAGATGGGAATAGAAGGTATAATGTCAGAATTGAAGGCTGCCGGAGAATCGAGAAAGTTTAAGCCCGGTGAAATTCGCAACTGAACTTTTTTCTAAAATAGTCGGGGGCGACTTTAAAGCAGAATCTGAGATAGCAGCGGCTTACGCAGCGTCTGATCAAACACCGTCAGACCCGACCAAGATCTTTTATAGTCCGCTTTGAACGATTATCATTTAAGTTAGAGGTGATGGAACTCCTCAGGAAAAAAGGAAGATATTATATATGAAGATTGCCACATTCGTCTTCCCTGACTTCTCTCCAGCAACAGCTATCAAACGCGCGCCTTCTATAATATTAAACAGCTGCTACGGCAAGCCAATGTCAAATCGGCCTCCTGTATCCGCAAAACTGAAAGTGGAATGGCAGGGTCATTTCTATGTTTTCGCTAGCAAGGAGGAGGCAGAAAATGAGTTAAGAAAGCTGATCCCGGGACTATTCTGATACATAATTGTGAGTCATGGCGGTAAATGATAAAGCTAGGATTAATAATCTACTGTCTGATCTATTTGTTTTAAAATACGGGTTTTTATCAGCATATATTCTCATATTCTTATATTATTATTACTTACTTATTACTTATCATTACTTAGTATTACTAGGGCTAAATGTTTATGTTTTATTGTGCTTAATTACGTTTTCCTCCTCTTTTTTTCTTTTCTAATTATTTCATGTGTACCCTAAATGAGACTGTTCAATATCATACCCTTGGTTTGCTGTTATTGCTATTACTGCATTAAGACTTGTTATGCTTGTTTTGGACACATCTTTAACACCATCACCTGGGTTTATTATCTGGGGATATCATCTTAATGCACTAAAATTGATGAAGATTATATGTATATGTGTATGTGTATGTATATATATATATATATGTATATATATATGTATGTATATATATGTATATATATTAAGTGCAAAATTCTTTTCTTTTTTTTCTTTTTCCTCTTTTAAAGACTATATTGGTAACAGATATCTCTATCTTTTAACCTTAAAGCCACTGCATGGGGGCTTGATGTGCTTTGGACGTGCTCTGTCTCTGGGTATGTCAGAGGACTGGGACTGCATGAAGTGGGTTTTAGCCTCACCTGGGGAGGCAAAAGGGAGGGTGGGGGTTAAGGGGAAGAGAAAGAGAGCAGGCTTGATCTATATCTAATCTATCATCTCAATCTTTATAATTATAACTATCAACGTAATAATAAGCTGCATGGCAACAACTCTTGGGGAATAGGAAATTAAGACCTAAACTATTTCACTTCCAGTTAAGACTATAATATGACACCAAAACTCAGAATCAGTGTCTCCATGATGGGACAGTTAACCGTAAGCTGGAATGTTAAAGGCCTGAATCACGAATTAAAGAGAAAGAAAGTACTTTCTCACCTAACAGGTCTAAATGCTAAAATAGTATTTTTACAGGAAACCCACTTACTAAGTAAGGATCAGTTCCGCTGCAAAAGACTGGACTGGCCAAATGTTCCATTCTAGTTTTACAAAGAAAACTAGAGGGGTGGGAATTCTCATACATAGAACAGTACCATTTGTAGCATCAGATGTAGTATTGGATCCTGAAGGGAGATATGTGATGGTCATGGGAGACTTATCTAACTGTAAAATGATTTTGATAAATGTTTATGCACCTAATGTTGATGATAAGGAATTTATACAAAATTTATTTGCATCCATTCCCAATCTGAACACTCATAAACTTATAATGGCTGGGGACTTTAATTGTGTTCTAAATCCACTTTTAGATAAGACTTCCTCCACAGGGGAACGGCAACTAACACAAAAGATAATTACAAAGTTTATAACTGATCACAACTTATCAGATCCCTGGAGGTTTTAAACCCAAATTCAAGAACATATTCTTTCTACTCACCAGTACATCATTGCTACTCAAGGATTGATTACTTCTTTATAGATAATAACTTCTTGCCTAAGATTAAATCTTGTAAATACGATGCTATTGTTATTTCAGACCATGCTCCGATGATCTTGGAGCTGAAATTACTAAGCCCCATACACTCACCCGCAGATGGTGTCTCAATCCGCTTCTATTAGCTGACGAGAATTGTACTGAATTTATATCCAAACAAATTGAATTCTTTCTAGAGACAAATACATCCCCTGAGATCTCTGCAGGAATACTCTGGGAAACTCTTAAGGCCTTCTTAAGAGGACAGATTATCTCATATCTTTCCCACAGAAATAAATCCGAAGAAAGTAGCAGAGATAAAAAGCGAAATTACTAAAATAGATGAAGAACATGCCAGACTACCAAGCGAGACTCTACATAAGAGGAGGCAGGCTCTACATTCAGAATTAAACCTCTTGACAACTAAAGAAACCGAACAACTAATTTACAAATCCAGACATCATTATTATGAACATGGAGAGAAAGCTAATAAGCTTTTAGCAACAAATTCACAAGCAAGATATGCATACGCAATCTCGTAATTACTAACACGAATGGAGATAAAATCATCGAACACAAAAATATAATGTACACTTTTAGAGACTACTATAAATCCCTATATACTACTGAGTTTAAAGAAGACAATATACAATCTAATGCATTTCTGGATAAATTACAGATACCACAAATTGACGCTATTAGTGTGGAGGAGCTCGATAAACCTCTGTCATTATCAGAATTACTGGATGCTATAAAGTCACTCCAAGGTGGAAAAGCAGCAGGCCCTGATGGCTACCCTGCAGAGTTTTACAAGAAATTCTCCGCTCAGCTAGCTCCCTCCTATTAGCAACATTTACAGAAGCCAGAGATAACCAATCTCTTCCACAAACCTTTCGCCAAGCACTAATCACTGTCTTCCAAAACAAAATAAGGACTTATTACAATGTGCATCATACAGACCAATTTCACTTCTGAATAACGACGTTAAAATACTCTCTAAAATCATAGCTAGAAGGATGGAGAAAGTGCTCCCCTCAGTAATATCACAAGACCAAACTGGATTTATTAGGGGCCACTTATCTTCAAATCTTCGACGCCTGTTTAATGTAATATACTCACCAACTAAATCAAACACTCCAGAAATATTATTATCATTGGATGCAGAAAAGCATTCGACATGATTGAATGGAAATACCTTTTACTATTTTGGAGAAGTTTGGGTTTGGCCCAACATTTGTGCATGGATTAAATTACTGTATACTAACCCAGAAGCTTCAGTTTGCATCAATAACATTTGCTCAGACTACTTTAAACTAGAACGTGGCACAAGACAAGGATGCCCTTTGTCACCACTGCTGTTTGCAATTGCCATTGAACCACTGGCAATACATTGTCGAAATACTGATCAGATAAAGGGGATTAGCAGAGAAGGACTGGAACAGAAAATCTCATTATATGCAGATGACATGGTACTGTATATATCGGACCCAGAAAATTCTGTGCCTGCAGTCTTAGCAGCACTCACAGAATTTCAAAAGCTCTCTGGTCTCAGAATTAATCTGAATAAAAGTGTACTCTTTCCGTGAATTCGCAAGCATATAATATTAGATTAGACACCCTTCCTTTTATCATTGCAGAACAGTTTAAATACCTCGGGTAAACATCACAAGTAAACATAAAGCTCTTTATCAACAAAATTTCGTGCGTCTGCATGGAAAAAATTAAACAAGACTTGCATAGATGGTCAACCCTTCATCTCACACTAGCTGGAAGAATTAACACTGTTAAGATGAATATTCTTCCTAAGCTCCTTTTTATTTCAAAACATACCAATATACATTAATAAATCGTTCTTTAAGCAATTAGATTCAACAATAACCTCATTTATTTGGAATTCTAAACATCCACGCATCAAAAGCGACCCTACAAAGACAAAAGGCAGAAGGCGGCATGGCTCTACCTAACTTCCAGTTTTATTACTGGGCAAATATACAGTCGATAAGAACCTGGACACAAATAGAAGAACATACACAGGCATGGACCGCAATAGAAGTAAAATCCTGCAGTACTTCTTTGTATTCCTTGCTTTGTGCTCCAATAAACACACGTTATCGGCAATACACTAATAACCCAATTGTGCTCCACTCACTTAGAATCTGGAACCAATGTAGAAAGCATTTTAAGACGGAGAAGCTTCTTTCTGTGGCACCCTGCAAAAGAACCACCTCTTTCAACCCTCACAAACATATGCAGTTTTAATATCTGGAAAAATTTGGAATTAACTTGCTTAGAGATCTTTATATAGACAACGTCTTTGCATCCTATGAACAATTACATTCCAAATTTAACATTCCAGCTACAAATTTCTTTCACTATCTTCAAATCAGGAACTTTGTTAAACAGAACCTTCCAGATTTTCCTCATCTTGCACCCTCATCCACGCTGGAAAAATTATTGCTCAATTTCAAGGAGTTAGACTCCATCTCTACAATATATAAAATCCTTTTACAATCCCTTCCTTTCAAAGATCCAAGAGGACACTGGGAAAATGACCTCTCAATTAATATATCAGAAAAGGAGTGGAAAGTAGCAATGCAGAGAATTCACTCAAGCTCCATATGCAAAGCATACAATTATACAACTCAAAATTATATATCGAGCACATCTGTCTCGACTAAAACTCTCCAAAATGTTTCCAGGGCATGATCCAACCTGTGAACGCTGCAAAAGCCCCAGCCTCACTAGGTCACATGTTCTGGGCCTGCTCCAAATTAACATTATTCTGGACAAAAATTTTTAATTACCTCTCAGACAGTCTTGGACTCACAATCCCTCCTAACCCATTAACAGCTGTGTTTGGGGTTCTTCCAGAGGGTCTTAAAGTGGAGAAAGACAAACAAATTGTGATTGCATTCACTACACTGTTGGCACGCAGACTTATTCTGATAAACTGGAAGAACCCAAACTCTCCTCTTTAAGTCAGTGGGAAACTGATGTGTTATATTATTTAAAATTGGAAAAATCAAATACTCAGTTAGAGGATCTGTGCAGACTTTTTCAAAACATGGCAGGATCTAATCAGTAATATTTTGAAATGATTTTATAAAGCACAGAGAATTTGTTGATTTAGGTATTTTTAAAAGCCTTAAATTTTACACCGTTTGGCTTGCTCTCTCTCTCAAGGGTGGGGATCGATCTGTTCTTAGCATAATTTTTTTTTTTGTAAAACTTGATTGCTATGTATTGATTGTAATAAAATTAATAAAAAAAAAAAAAAAAAACTTGTAGGGCATTAGTTAACAAAAGGCCAAAAATGCTGTGACACTAAAACCAAAAGAAACCAAATGTTGAAATCAAAAACTGAAGTCGATACAAGAAGGCAAAAGAAACACATACATCAAATTCTGGGCAATGAAGATCCAATGACAAACAACTGCCATGGCAACTGACAATAAGATAATGGCACCAATGTTGAAAGAGCAACAAAATCAGAGCACTTTTCAAAATGTAAGACTGTGACACGTAACAATAAAAATAATATGAAAAATAATGTATTGCTTTTAAAAATAAGAAATTAGTTCAAAATGATCCACATAATCAGGATCTTCTGACTAATCACATGGTGATTCTCATCTGTAAACATAAAATAAGTTTCCTCAGGATAATATTTAACTTCTACAAACTGAACATATTGCTTTTACATACAGTAGTTCTGTGTTGGTTGTGCATTTCACTTCAGCACTCACACCAACTTCTGTTACAGGCTCATTTCAGGCTCTGGGGTTCAGCTTCAGAATCCCCTTTGGACAAGAGGGGTGCTCATGGTAGAAGAGGATCCATTACATGGTGCAAAAGCTGAGCCAAGGCTGAGAGGAAGTGCAGAAATGAACTTGACTTTAAAGATTTTTGGGTGAAGATCATGAGAAGTCTGATTAAGGATGATAGCATAGAGAGATGCGTACTGGAATAAGGTAGCAGCAGATCTCAAAAACCAGCATCCAAACAAGCGTATCACAACCTCTACATGCTCAGATGATTGAATGGGAAGGCCAACTTGATCAATTACAATATCAAGAAAGCAAATTGGACTGCCAAACTCCAATGGTGGAGAGAGTCTTTGAAGAGTTGTACAATCACCACCCATGCCAGGGACCACCAGCAGTTCTACCCACACCAGGGACCACCAGCAGTTTCCACCCCATTAATCCCTTTAAGTCCCAATGTTTGATGTTGAGGCTACAATCGAGAAATTGGAAGCCGCCACATGATCACTGAAGAATGGCTAAGCACCAGGACTGGACTAGGTCACTGTGGAAGTGATCAAGGAAGGGTGAGATTGCTTGCTCTGACGACTTCACTCACTCTTCCCATCCATCTGCACACTGAATCATCGTGCCTATTCAGAAAAGTGTGACAACCGGAATGTAAGAACTATTGTGTCATCAGCCTGCTTTCCATTGTCAGCAAGGTCTTCATGAAGATCGTCCCAGTCAGGACTGCAGAAACATCGGGAACAGACCAGTCGAGAAGAACAGGCAGGATTTGGACCCAGACAAGAATGCTGCAATCAAACTTTCACTATTTGTCAACTAATGGGGGAAAAATCTGATGTGGGCAAAAAACCACCATCATATGTATCGACTTCAAATCAAATTTGGATTGTGTTCACTGGCCTGCCTGTGAGATCATTCGAGATTGAACACATGCTTCTGAAAATCATCGTACTGTTCTAAACAGTGTACAATCATTGAACCAGACAGGTGCTTAACTGAAACTATCTGAGGAGTTCACCATTCACACTGGAGTCCTCCAAGAGGACGTAGCCTCTCCTCCGATTTTCTACATCATAATCAACGCCATCAAGAGAAAAGCATTCCAGGACAGTCATGGAGTATAATATGATGAGGACCACTTTGTGACTAAACTCAGGTTTGCTGATGATAGTGCCTTTTAGACAACGATGTAGAGGCCATGGACATTCTCTACATACTGCCTGCATCACCCAGTTGTACAGCTTGAAAATCAATATGGACAAGACCAAGGTCCCGTCAAACAGACTGATTGCAGGACATTGTCTACCTGAAAGTTGTCCAGATTGAGCACTTGTAGGACTTCAAATACATTCAAATACCTGGTACAGGAGAAGAAAGTGGCATCCACAGTAGAGATCCACAGCAGAATCACACAACCGGTTGCAGCGTTACGCCTCCCTGAAATGGTGCCTGTGGAAGAGAATCAACATTTCCATGAAGACCAAACTTCGCCTCTTCTGGACAATGATCCTGCCAATCCTTCTTTATGGATAAGAAACATGGACCGTTCTCAAACTAGATCTGAACAAATTCTAGGGTTTCCAAATGCAATCTGTGCAACAGATTATTGCAGTCTCAATTTGCAAATGGATTATGAACAAAACCATTGGCAAGATGTCACAGCAACCAACAACGAACAAATCCAGCAGCGAAGGCCGAGTTAGTTTTGTCATGTGTTCAGAGACCCACTCACTGGAGGATACAATGGGCTGCATACAAGAAAACATGGACCAAACAAGTAGAGGATGATCTGAAGATGAAGTAATTGAACCTGAACCAGGCCAGAACCATCGCCATGGACCATAAAGCATCACAAAGTGAGTCTGAAATGCTGCAACACCAATAGCAGCATACTAGTTGCATAGTTCTGCCTCTTTCAGCTGTCAGCTACAGATCAGAGAGAGAGAGAGAAAAAAATGTTCATTTGATAGTTGGTGTCTAAGTTAGTCCATCAAGGCTTGCCAATGTAAATTAGGGTCACTTTTCTTATTGACCAAGCCAAGTCCAAGGGTCTGAGAGGCTGAAATGTGCTATTGCACAAGAGCATTAGTTCATTTTGGATGATCCTGTCTATAAGAGCCAATCTTAGAAAGTTAAAGTTTTGAGTTAAACTCATATTAATGTTTGCTTAATCTGAATAGAACATAAATTTGTTTCATAGTCATAACTTATGGTATAGTCTTTTCCCCTATAAGTTAGCAAAGAGATAGAACCTTCTTACTGTAACTGAGAAACATTGTGATAATAAGCTCAGTTGTTGTTTAGAACAGGTCCCAGTAAAGAGGGACTTGAAAGACCCATTGGGCAGAGGTGCGGAAATCAGCGCCCGACTCGTCCAACATGGGTAAATTGACCGTCCGGACAAGAGTGTTTTCTGGTTTCATTAGTCTCACGACAAGTGCAATTTTCTGGAGAAAAAGAATTATGTGCGCTGTGCGGATCCATTTATACCACTACTTTCAAATTTTAAACATTTGGGTAGCCTACGTGTGATCGCGGAAACAGTCTACTTAGGCATGTTCTTCATGTCTCAGATTGGTCTTCAATATTATTTACAAAATGACAGCTGATTTTCAAAGGGAAGCACTCTTACGGTCTTACATAAGTATTTTTTACCCTACTATTTACGCGCTTGGAGATGCGGTCATTTTTTTTCATTCCGACATTACGATGTAATCTGGTGATTTTTCATTATACTCGATAACATTTATATATTATTAATAAAATTCATTGTTTTTACATAAAAATAAGGTCATTTTACCTGACAATGCAAATGTTTTCACCACATAACAAAAGCTTGTTAGGCAGTTAATCTTTCCTGAAATTTAGAATTTCTCGTAGGTTGTGATATACGGGAGGAGTTAAGAAATGTATTGCGTGATAACATCAATTTTGATGATCTGTCTATAGATCGTTTTTGATTAGAAAATTTTTCATATAAAACAAGTGGTTTCGCGTTGTCAGTTTATTAAAAATAAAGAAGAAAGCATTCTAACGGTTTCCAAACGTTATAAAATATCTAAAAATCTTCACTTAGAATTTTTTATTTTTTCCTGACAACATGGTAATATTTAGCCTACTTCTTTGGTAAATCAGTCCAGGAACCATGCCGTTCAGCTCAAGCAGAAATGAACAGCATTCAGCCCATGCTGTCTGAGATGGTAAAGATTCTTAGGGAGAAGATGCAGGCAAAAGCTGACGAACATGGCAGAAAATGAATCGGGACAGTGTTCTGTTGTGTAACTTTAATATGTGAAACAGAACTAGTGTAGCTATAATGAATGCATTGTTTATTAGTGAGTTAAAATGAAAAGGGAATCTTTTATATAATGTTCTAAAGCAAGGTGGCAAAAACTACTCCCTGAAAGAACTTTTTCAGTTTTAAAATGGAAGGCAGTTTTGGGTATCAATAAAGAGATCAGAAAAAATAAACTATTTTTCACTTTTGTTATTTGTTTATGGGCAAATGAATTTAACTGGCGGACAAGTGGATGTTCTAAGTTTACTTGTCCGTGGACAAGTACAAAAAAATTTGATTTCCACCCCTGCCCATTTTAAGCTTAGAAATGGGATAAGCATACAGTTTTCTGACCGTTTTGAAATGGTTCAGGAAATGTTAAATAAATGGTAACGATTTGAGATATAAAAAGATTAAGCCTAGAACTGAACTTTTCTTAACATTAATTTTTCCTTTTTTTGCTATTTTAATT
>NW_024386013.1:0-97737 GCF_016835505.1 Polypterus senegalus | reverse complement strand
GCCCAAAAAACCAGCCTTTTTAAGGTAAAATCCAAACTTTTTGTTCCCACATTTTACGGTTTCGGGGTTTCCACCAGGAAACTGTTCAAAAAGTTCATTTCTGAAAAAAACTATGTCAAAGATGTTTTCATTTGGTCAAAACCCTAGAATTTAAAGTCTCATTGAGTTTCACCAATTTTAGGTTTTCCCTTTTGCAACAAGGGGGATTTAGAAAGTGAGTTTGAGGTTAAGTCCTTGAAAAAAAGTTGGGAAACAACCAAACAGTTTTTAAAACCACGGGGTTTGGGGTTTCATATTTAGAACTCTTTACCAGAAATTTTACCTTCCAAGAGTTAGACTTGAAGGTAATTTAACCCAGACGCAACGGGGCCTGAAAATCATTTTGTGTAAACATTTTGAGGGTTTTGTTTTCCCAAAGGGCTGTTAAAATTTATTTCTGTAAAAACTATGCCCGGTGTTTCAAGTGGCAAAAATAAAGTTGTCCAGAGTTTCTTTTCTAATTTCATTTTTGGTCCAATGCAAGTCAAGGGGGTTTTAAAAAAGTGATTTTAAGGGAATGCACTTTGAAAAAGTTAAACCACCAAAAACAGCTTTTAAAACTAAGGGGTTTTCCATTTAGAACTGCTTTACGAATATTTTGATTTCCCAAGATTTAATTGAAGGTAACTTAAAATTACCATAAGGGCTTCGGGGTCAAAATAAATTGTTTAAAATTTGTGACGTTTGTTTCCCCCCCAAAGTTCAGAACAGTTCATTTCTGTAAAAACTATGTCTCAGATGTATTTCGTTGTTTCACAACATAGAAGTTAGTCTCATTGAGTTTCACTAACCTAATTTTGGTCCAATGCAAGTCAATGGGGATTTCAAAAAGTGAGTTTGAGATGTTGAAGTGCACTTTGAAAAACACAGTTGGGAAACCTTTCCAAACAGCTCAACCATAAGGGTACTGGGGGTTTCACTACGAACTGCTTTACCAGAATATTTTGACTTTCCACAGAGTTAGACGTAGCAGTAACTGAATTCACTATGACGCCGCGATCAGGGTTTGAAAATCATTTTGTGTTCACATGTTTGACGCAAGTTTGTTTTCTCCAACAGGAAACTGTTCAAACAGTTCTGTAAAAAACTATGTCGCAGAAGTGTTTCAAGTGGTTTCAACAGAAGTTAAGTCTCATTGAGTTCTACCTAACTTCAGTTTTGGCTCACACAAGCTAATGGGGATGTCAAAAAGTGAGTATGAGATGTCTGGCACTTTGAAAAACAGTTGGGAAACAATCCAAACTGTTCTTAACCATCAGGGTAATGGGGAATTCATCATTTAGAACTGCTTTACCAGAGAATATTTTAACTTTCCACAGAGTTAGAATTTAGGTAACTTAATTCACCTGTCGCCGCTTCAGGGTCTTAAAATCACATGGTGTACACATGTGACGGCTTGTTTTCACCAGAAACTGTTCAGAACAGTTCATTTCTGTAAAAACTGAGGTCTCAGATAAGTTTTCGCGGTTTCAAACATAGAAGTTAACTCATTGAGTTTCACCTTAACTTCAGTTTTTGCCCATTGCAAGTAAATGATCAAAAGTGAGTTTGATGTTGAAGCACATTGAAAACAGTTGGGAAACCATCCAAACAGTTCTTAACCATCAGGGTACTGGTACCCATCCTTTAGAACTGCTTTCACCAGAGTATTTTAACTTTCCACAGAGTTAGACTTGAAGGTACCTTGAATTCACCATGACGCCATGACAGTGCCTGAAAATCACATTGTGTACACATGTGATGTATTGCTTTCACCAGGAAACCAAGGTTCAGAACAGTTCATTTCTGTAAAAAACCAGTCTCAGATGTGTTTCAAGTGGTTTCACAACATAGAAGTTACGTCTCATTGAGTTTCCACTCAACTTCGGTTTTGGGCCCATTGTGTCAATGATTTCCCAGAAAGTGAGTTTGAGATGTTGAAGTACTTTGAAAAACAGTTGGGAAACCATCCAAACAGCTCTTAACCATAAGGGTACTGGGGGTTTCATCATTTAGAACTGTTTTACCAGAATATTTTGACTTTCCACCTTGTTAGACTTGAAGGTAACTTGAATTCACCATGACGCCAAGCAGGGCCTGAAAATCATTTTGTGTACACATGCTTGACTTGGTTGTTTTCCAATAGGAAACTGTTCAGAACAGTTCATTTCTGTAAAAAACTATGTCCCAGATGTGTTTCAAGTGGTTTCACAACATAGAAGTTAAGTCTCATTGAGTTTCATTCAACTTCAGTTTTGGCTCAATACAAGTCAATGGGGATTTAAAAAGTGAGTTTGAGATGTTGAAGTGCACTTTGAAAATAGTTGGGAAACCATCCAAACAGCTCTTAACCATAGGGTACTGGGAATTCATCATTTAGAACTGCTTTTTACCAGAATATTTTGACTTTCCACAGAGTTAGACTTGAAGGTAACTTGAATTCACCATAACGCTTTTCAGGGTCTGAAAATCACTGTTTACATATTGTGACGGCTTGTTTTCCACAAAAATCAGAACAGTTCATTTCTGTAAAAACTATGTCTCAGATGTGTTTCAAGTGGTTTCTACAAACATAGAAGTTACGTCTCATTGAGTTTCACTCAACCTCAGTTTTGGCCCAATACAAGTCAATGGGGATTTCAAAAGTGATTTGAGATGTTGAAGTGCACTTTGAAAACAGTTGGGAAACCATCCAAACAGCTCTTAACCATCAGGGTACTGGGGGTTTCATCATTTAGAACTGCTTTTACCAGAATATTTTGACTTTCCACAGAGTTAGACTTGAAGGTAACTTGAATTCACCATTACGCGATGATTCAGGGCCTGAAAATCACTTTGTGTACACATGTGTGACGGCTTGTTTTCCACCAGGAAACTGTTCAGAACAGTTCATTTCTGTAAAAAACTATGTCTCAGATGTGTTTCAAGTGGTTTCACAACATAGAAGTTAAGTCTCATTGAGTTTCACTCAACTTCAGTTTTGGCCCATTGCAAGTCAATGGGGATTTCAGAAAAGTGAGTTTGAGATGTTGAAGTGCACTTTGAAAAACAGTTGGGAAACAATCCAAACAGTTCTTAACCATAAGGGTACTGGGGTAATTCATCATTTAGAACTGCTTTTACCAGAGTATTTTATACTTTCCACAGAGTTAGACTTGAAGGTAACTTGAATTCACCATATTGCTGCTAACAGGGCCTGAAAATCATTTTGTGTACACATGTGTGACGGCTTGTTTTCCACCAGGAAAACTGTTCAGAACAGTTCATTTCTGTAAAAAACTATGTCTCAGATGTGTTTCAAGTGGTTTCACAACATAGAAGTTAAGTCTCATTGAGTTTCACTCAACTTCAAGTTTTGGCCCAATGCAAGTCAATGGGGATTTCAAAAGTGAGTTTGAGATGTTGAAGTGCACTTTGAAAAACAGTTGGGAAACCATCCAAACAGTTCTTAACCATAAGGGTACTGGGGGTTTCATCATTTAGAACTGCTTTTACCAGAATATTTTGACTTTCCACAGAGTTAGACTTGAAGGTAACTTGAATTTACTTATCACGTTTCAGGGCCTGAAAATCACTTTGTGTACACATGTGTGACGGGTTGTTTTCCACCGGGAAACTGTTCAGAACAGTTCATTTCTGTAAAAAACTATGTCGCAGATGTGTTTCATCTGGTTTCACAACATAGAAGTTAAGTCTCATTGAGTTTCATTCAACTTCAGTTTTGGTCCAATGCAAGTCAATGGGGATTTCAAAAAGTGAGTTTGAGATGTTGAAGTGCACTTTGAAAAACAGTTGGGAAACCATCCAAACAGCTCTTAACCATAAGGGTACTGGGGTTTCATCATTTAGAACTGCTTTACCAGAATATTTTGACTTTCCACAGAGTTAGACTTGAAGGTAACTTGAATTCACCATGACGCGCATCAGGGCCTGAAAATCATTTTGTGTACCCATGTTTGACGGCTTGTTTTCCACAGGAAACTGTTCAGAACAGTTCATTTCTGTAAAAAACTATGTCTCAGATGTGTTTCAAGTGGTTTCAAAACATAGAAGTTAAGTCTCATTGAGTTTCACTCAACTTCAGTTTTGGTCCAATGCAAGTCAATGGGGATTTCAAAAAGTGAGTTTGAGATGTTGAAGTGCACTTTGAAAAACAGTTGGGAAACCATCCAAACAGCTCTTAACCATAAGGGTACTGGGGTTTCATCATTTAGAACTGCTTTTACCAGAGTATTTTGACTTTCCACAGAGTTAGACTTGAAGGTAACTTGAATTCACCATGGCGCTGCATCAGGGCCTGAAAATCACATTGTGTACACATGTGTGACGGCTTGTTTTCCACCTAGGAAACTGTTCAGAACAGTTCATTTCTGTAAAAACTATGTCCAGATGTGTTTCAAGTGGTTTCACAACATAGAAGTTAAGTCTCATTGAGTTTCACTCAACTTCAGTTTTGGTCCAATGCAAGTCAATGGGGATTTCAAAAGTGAGTTTGAGATTTTGAAGTGCACTTTGAAAAACAGTTGGGAAACAATCCAAACAGTTCTTAACCATAAGGGTACTGGGGGTTTCATCATTTAGAACTGCTTTTACCAGAATATTTTGACTTTCCACAGAGTTAGACTTGAAGGTAACTTGAATTCACCATGACGCGCATCAGGGCCTGAAAATCATTTTGTGTTCACATGTTTGACGGCTTGTTTTCCAACAGGAAACTGTTCAGAACAGTTCATTTCTGTAAAAAACTATGTCGCAGATGTGTTTCAAGTGGTTTCACAACATAGAAGTTAAGTCTCATTGAGTTTCACTCAACTTCAGTTTTGGCTCAATACAAGTCAATGGGGATGTCAAAAAGTGAGTATGAGATGTTGAAGTGCACTTTGAAAAACAGTTGGGAAACAATCCAAACAGTTCTTAACCATCAGGGTACTGGGGGTTTCATCATTTAGAACTGCTTTTACCAGAGTATTTTAACTTTCCACAGAGTTAGACTTGAAGGTAACTTGAATTCACCTTAACGCATTTCAGGGCCTGAAAATCACATTGTGTACACATGTGTGACGGCTTGTTTTCCACCAGGAAACTGTTCAGAACAGTTCATTTCTGTAAAAAACTATGTCTCAGATGTGTTTCAAGTGGTTTCACAACATAGAAGTTAAGTCTCATTGAGTTTCACTCAACTTCAGTTTTGGCCCATTGCAAGTCAATGGGGATTTCAGAAAGTGAGTTTGAGATGTTGAAGTGCACTTTGAAAAACAGTTGGGAAACAATCCAAACAGTTCTTAACCATCAGGGTACTGGGGGTTTCATCATTTAGAACTGCTTTTACCAGAATATTTTGACTTTCCACAGAGTTAGACTTGAAGGTAACTTGAATTCACCATGATCCGCGTTTCAGGGCCTGAAAATCACTTTGTGTACACATGTGTGACGGCTTGTTTTCCACCAGGAAACTGTTCAGAACAGTTCATTTCTGTAAAAAACTATGTCTCAGATGTGTTTCAAGTGGTTTCACAACATAGAAGTTAAGTCTCATTGAGTTTCACTCAACTCAAGTTTTGGGCCATTGCAAGTCAATGGGATTTCAAAAATGAGTTTGAGATTTTGAAGTGCACTTTGAAAAACAGTTGGGAAACAATCCAAACAGTTCTTAACCATAAGGGTACTGGGGGTTTCATCATTTAGAACTGCTTTTACCAGAATATTTTGACTTTCCACAGAGTTAGACTTGAAGGTAACTTGAATTCACCATGACGCGCTTCAGGGCCTGAAAATCACTTTGTGTACACATGTTTGACGGATTGTTTTCCAACAGGAAACTGTTCAGAAAAGTTCATTTCTGTAAAAACTATGTCTCAGATGTGTTTCAAGTGGTTTCACAACATAGAAGTTAAGTCTCATTGAGTTTCACTCAACTTCAGTTTTGGCTCCAATGCAAGTCAATGGGGATTTCAAAAAGTGAGTTTGAGATGTTGAAGTGCACTTTGAAAAACAGTTGGGAAACAATCCAAACAGTTCTTAACCATCAGGGTACTGGGGTTTCATCATTTAGAACTGCTTTTACCAGAGTATTTTGACTTTCCACAGAGTTAGACTTGAAGGTAACTTGAATTCACCATGACGTTCAGGGCCTGAAAATCATTTTGTGTACACATGTGTGACGGCTTGTTTTCCACCAGGAAACTGTTCAGAACAGTTCATTTCTGTAAAAAACTATTTCTCAGATGTTTTTCAAGTGGTTTCACAACATAGAAGTTAAGTCTCATTGAGTTTCACTCAACTTCAGTTTTGGTCCAATGCAAGTCAATGGGGATTTCAAAAAGTGAGTTTGAGATGTTGAAGTGCACTTTGAAAAACAGTTGGGAAACAATCCAAACAGTTCTTAACCATCAGGGTACTGGGGGTTTCATCATTTAGAACTGCTTTTACCAGAATATTTTGACTTTCCACAGAGTTAGACTTGAAGGTAACTTGAATTCACCTTATCGCGTGTCAGGGCCTGAAAATCATTGTGTACACATGTGTGACGGCTTGTTTTCCACCGAGGAAACTGTTCAAAACAGTTCATTTCTGTAAAAAACTATGTCGCAGATGTGTTTCAAGTGGTTTCACAACATAGACGTTATATCTCATTGAGTTTCATTCAACTTCAGTTTTGGCCCATTGCAAGTCAATGGGGATTTCAAAAGTGAGTTTGAGATGTTGAAGTGCACTTTGAAAAACAGTTGGGAAACAATCCAAACAGTTCTTAACCATAAGGGTACTGGGGGTTTCATCATTTAGAACTGCTTTTACCAGAGTATTTTGACTTTCCACAGAGTTAGACTTGAAGGTAACTTGAATTCACCATGACGCGCAACAGGGCCTAAAAATCATTTTGTGTACACATGTTTGACGGCTTGTTTTCCACCAGGAAACTGTTCAAAACAGTTCATTTCTGTAAAAACTATGTCTCAGATGTGTTTCAATTTTGTTTCACAACATAGAAGTTAAGTCTCATTGAGTTTCACTCAACTTCAGTTTTGGCCCATTGCAAGTCAATGGGGATTTCAAAAAGTGAGTTTGAGATGTTGAAGTGCACTTTGAAAAACAGTTGGGAAACAATCCAAACAGTTCTTAACCATCAGGGTACTGGGGGTTTCATCATTTAGAACTGCTTTTACCAGAATATTTTGACTTTCCACAGAGTTAGACTTGAAGGTAACTTGAATTCACCATGACGCGCATCAGGGCCTGAAAATCATTTTGTGTACACATGTTTGACGGCTTGTTTTCCAACAGGAAACTGTTCAGAACAGTTCATTTCTGTAAAAAACTATGTCCCAGATGTGTTTCAAGTGGTTTCACAACATAGAAGTTAAGTCTCATTGAGTTTCATTCAACTTCAGTTTTGGTCCCATTGCAAGTCAATGGGATTTCAAAAGTGAGTTTGAGATGTTGAAGTGCACTTTGAAAAACAGTTGGGAAACCATCCAAACAGCTCTTAACCATAAGGGTACTGGGGGTTTCATCATTTAGAACTGCTTTTACCAGAATATTTTGACTTTCCACAGAGTTAGACTTGAAGGTAACTTGAATTCACCATAACGCGATTCAGGGCCTGAAAATCACATTGTGTACACATGTGTTTGACGGCTTGTTTTCCACCAGGAAAAATGTTCAGAACAGTTCATTTCTGTAAAAACTATGTCTCAGATGTGTTTCAAGTTGGTTTCACAACATAGAAGTTAAGTCTCATTGAGTTTCATTCAACTTCAGTTTTGGTCCAATGCAAGTCAATGGGGATTTCAAAAAGTGAGTTTGAGATGTTGAAGTGCACTTTGAAAAACAGTTGGGAAACCATCCAAACAGCTCTTAACCATAAGGGTACTGGGGGTTTCATCATTTAGAACTGCTTTTACCAGAATATTTTGACTTTCCACAGAGTTAGACTTGAAGGTAACTTGAATTCACCATGACGCGCATCAGGGCCTGAAAATCATTTTGTGTTCACATGTTTGACGGCTTGTTTTCCAACAGGAAACTGTTCAGAACAGTTCATTTCTGTAAAAAACTATGTCGCAGATGTGTTTCAAGTGGTTTCAAAACATAGAAGTTAAGTCTCATTGAGTTTCTCTCAACTTCAGTTTTGGCTCAATGCAAGTCAATGGGGATTTCAAAAGTGAGTATGAGATGTTCAAGTGCACTTTGAAAAACAGTTGGGAAACAATCCAAACTGTTCTTAACCATCAGGGTACTGGGGAATTCATCATTTAGAACTGCTTTTACCAGAGTATTTTAACTTTCCACAGAGTTAGACTTGAAGGTAACTTGAATTCACCTTAACGCGTTTCAGGGCCTTAAAATCACATGGTGTACACATGTGTGACGGCTTGTTTTCCACCAGGAAACTGTTCAGAACAGTTCATTTCTGTAAAAAACTATGTCTCAGATTTTTTCAAGTGGTTTCAAAACATAGAAGTTAACTCTCATTGAGTTTCACTCAACTTCAGTTTTGGCCCATTGCAAGTAAATGGGGATTTCAAAAAGTGAGTTTGAGATGTTGAAGTGCACATTGAAAAACAGTTGGGAAACCATCCAAACAGTTCTTAACCATCAGGGTACTGGTAAATTCATCCTTTAGAACTGCTTTCACCAGAGTATTTTAACTTTCCACAGAGTTAGACTTGAAGGTAACTTGAATTCACCATGACGCGTGACAGTGCCTGAAAATCACATTGTGTACACATGTGTGACGGCTTGTTTTCCACCAGGAAACTGTTCAGAACAGTTCATTTCTGTAAAAAACTATGTCTCAGATGTGTTTCAAGTGGTTTCACAACATAGAAGTTACGTCTCATTGAGTTTCACTCAACTTCAGTTTTGGCCCATTGCAAGTCAATGGGGATTTCAGAAAGTGAGTTTGAGATGTTGAAGTGCACTTTGAAAAACAGTTGGGAAACAATCCAAACAGTTCTTAACCATCAGGGTACTGGGGGTTTCATCATTTAGAACTGCTTTTACCAGAATATTTTGACTTTCCACAGAGTTAGACTTGAAGGTAACTTGAATTCACCATGACGCTCATCAGGGCCTGAAAATCATTTTGTGTACCCATGTTTGACGGCTTGTTTTCCAACAGGAAACTGTTCAGAACAGTTCATTTCTGTAAAAAACTATGTCGCAGATGTGTTTCATCTGGTTTCACAACATAGAAGTTAAGTCTCATTGAGTTTCATTCAACTTCAGTTTTGGTCCAATGCAAGTCAATGGGGATTTAAAAAAGTGAGTTTGAGATGTTGAAGTGCACTTTGAAAAACAGTTGGGAAACCATCCAAACAGCTCTTAGCCATAAGGGTACTGGGGGTTTCATCATTTAGAACTGCTTTTACCAGAATATTTTGACTTTCCACAGAGTTAGACTTGAAGGTAACTTGAATTCACCATAGCACGCATCAGGGCCTGAAAATCACATTGTGTACACATGTGTGACGGCTTGTTTTCCACCAGGAAACTGTTCAGAACAGTTCATTTCTGTAAAAACTATGTCTCAGATGTGTTTCAAGTGGTTTCACAACATAGAAGTTAAGTCTCATTGAGTTTCACTCAACTTCAGTTTTGGCCCAATGCAAGTCAATGGGGATTTCAAAAAGTGAGTTTGAGATGTTGAAGTGCACTTTGAAAAACAGTTGGGAAACCATCCAAACAGTTCTTAACCATAAGGGTACTGGGGGTTTCATCATTTAGAACTGCTTTTACCAGAGTATTTTGAC
Organism: Polypterus senegalus; assembly: GCF_016835505.1. Lineage (NCBI taxonomy): Eukaryota > Metazoa > Chordata > Cladistia > Polypteriformes > Polypteridae > Polypterus > Polypterus senegalus. Next base: position 87,967 of record NW_024386013.1, on the reverse strand, counting down.
TTTCCACAGAGTTAGACTTGAAGGTAACTTGAATTCACCATGACGCGCAACAGGGCCTAAAAATCATTTTGTGTACACATGTGTGACGGCTTGTTTTCCACCAGGAAACTGTTCAGAACAGTTCATTTCTGTAAAAAACTATGTCTCAGATGTGTTTCAAGTGGTTTCACAACATAGAAGTTAAGTCTCATTGAGTTTCACTCAACTTCAGTTTTGGCCCAATGCAAGTCAATGGGGATTTCAAAAAGTGAGTTTGAGATGTTGAAGTGCACTTTGAAAAACAGTTGGGAAACCATCCAAACAGTTCTTAACCATCAGGGTACTGGGGGTTTCATCATTTAGAACTGCTTTTACCAGAATATTTTGACTTTCCACAGAGTTAGACTTGAAGGTAACTTGAATTCACCATATGCGTTTCAGGGCCTAAAATCACATTGTGTACACATGTGTGACGGCTTGTTTTCCACCAGGAAACTGTTCAGAACAGTTCATTTCTGTAAAAAACTATGTCTCAGATGTGTTTCAAGTGGTTTCACATTATAGAAGTTACGTCTCATTGAGTTTCACTCAACTTGAAGTTTTGGCCATTGCAAGTCAATGGGGATTTCAAAAAGTGAGTTTGAGATTTTGAAGTGCACTTTGAAAAACAGTTGGGAAACAATCCAAACAGTTCTTAACCATAAGGGTACTGGGGGTTTCATCATTTAGAACTGCTTTTACCAGAATATTTTGACTTTCCACAGAGTTAGACTTGAAGGTAACTTGAATTCACCATTACGCGATGATTCAGGGTCTCAAAATCACATTGTGTACACATGTGTGACGGCTTGTTTTCCACCCAGGAAATGTTCAGAACAGTTCATTTCTGTAAAAAACTATGTCTCAGATGTATTTCAAGTTGTTTCACAACATAGAAGTTAAGTCTCATTGAGTTTCACTCAACTGAAGTTTTGGCCCATTGCAAGTCAATGGGATTTCAAAAAGTGAGTTTGAGATGTTGAAGTGCACTTTGAAAAACAGTTGGGAAACCTTCCAAACAGCTCTTAACCATAAGGGTACTGGGGGTTTCATCATTTAGAACTGCTTTTACCAGAATATTTTGACTTTCCACAGAGTTAGACTTGAAGGTAACTTGAATTCACCATGACGCATCAGGGCCTGAAAATCATTTTGTGTACACATGTTTGACGGCTTGTTTTCCAACAGGAAACTGTTCAGAACAGTTCATTTCTGTAAAAAACTATGTCCCAGATGTGTTTCAAGTGGTTTCACAACATAGAAGTTAAGTCTCATTGAGTTTCATTCAACTTCAGTTTTGGTCCAATGCAAGTCAATGGGGATTTAAAAAAGTGAGTTTGAGATGTTGAAGTGCACTTTGAAAAACAGTTGGGAAACCATCCAAACAGCTCTTAACCATAAGGGTACTGGGGGTTTCATCATTTAGAACTGCTTTTACCAGAATATTTTGACTTTCCACAGAGTTAGACTTGAAGGTAACTTGAATTCACCATAACGCGTTTCAGGGTCTGAAAATCACATTGTTTACACATGTGTGACGGCTTGTTTTCCACCCGAAAAATGTTCAGAACAGTTCATTTCTGTAAAAAACTATGTCTCAGATGTATTTCAAGTTGTTTCACAACATAGAAGTTAAGTCTCATTGAGTTTCACTCAACTTCAATTTTGGTCCAATGCAAGTCAATGGGGATTTCAAAAAGTGAGTTTGAGATGTTGAAGTGCACTTTGAAAACAGTTGGGAAACCATCCAAACTGCTCTTAACCATAAGGGTACTGGGGTTTCATCATTTAGAACTGCTTTTACCAGAATATTTTGACTTTCCACAGAGTTAGACTTGAAGGTAACTTGAATTCACCATGACGCGCATCAGGGCCTGAAAATCACATTTGTGTACACATGTGTTGACGGCTTGTTTTCCACCAGGAAACTGTTCAGAACAGTTCATTTCTGTAAAAAACTATGTCTCAGATGTGTTTCAAGTGGTTTCACAACATAGAAGTTAAGTCTCATTGAGTTTCACTCAACTTCAGTTTTGGCCCAATGCAAGTCAATGGGGATTTCAAAAGTGAGTATGAGATGTTGAAGTGCACTTTGAAAAACAGTTGGGAAACAATCCAAACAGTTCTTAACCATCAGGGTACTGGGGAATTCATCATTTAGAACTGCTTTTACCAGAGTATTTTGACTTTCCACAGAGTTAGACTTGAAGGTAACTTGAATTCACCATAACGCTTCAGGGCCTGAAAATCACATGGTGTACACATGTGTGACGGCTTGTTTTCCACCAGGAAACTGTTCAGAACAGTTCATTTCTGTAAAAAACTATGTCTCAGATGTGTTTCAAGTGGTTTCACAACATAGAAGTTAAGTCTCATTGAGTTTCACTCAACTTCAGTTTTGGCCCATTGCAAGTAAATGGGGATTTCAAAAAGTGAGTTTGAGATGTTGAAGTGCACATTGAAAAACAGTTGGGAAACCATCCAAACAGTTCTTAACCATCAGGGTACTGGGGTTTCATCATTTAGAACTGTTTTTACGAGAGTATTTTGACTTTCCACAGAGTTAGACTTGAAGGTAACTTGAATTCACCATGACGCTTCAGGGCCTGAAAATCACTTTGTGTACACATGTGTGACGGCTTGTTTTCCACCAGGAAACTGTTCAAAACAGTTCATTTCTGTAAAAAAACTATGTCTCAGATGTGTTTCAAGTGGTTTCACAACATAGAAGTTAAGTCTCATTGAGTTTCACTCAACTTCAGTTTTGGCCCATTGCAAGTCAATGGGGATTTCAAAAGTGAGTTTGAGATGTTGAAGTGCTCTTTGAGACACAGTTGGGAAACTATCCAAACAGTTCTTAACCATCAGGGTACTGGGGTTTCATCATTTAGAACTGCTTTTACCAGAATATTTTGACTTTCCACAGAGTTAGACTTGAAGGTAACTTGAATTCACCATGGCGCGCTCAGGGCCTGAAAATCATTTTGTGTACACATGTTTGACGGCTTGTTTTCCACAGGAAACTGTTCAAAACAGTTCATTTCTGTAAAAACTATGTCGCAGATGTGTTTCAAGTGGTTTCACAACATAGAAGTTAAGTCTCATTGAGTTTCACTCAACTTCAGTTTTGGCCCAATGCAAGTCAATGGGGATTTCAAAAGTGAGTTTGAGATGTTGAAGTGCACTTTGAAAAACAGTTGGGAAACAATCCAAACAGTTCTTAACCATAAGGGTACTGGGGCAACAAGGCCTTCATCATTTAGAACTGCTTTTACCAGAGTATTTTGAACTTTCCACAGAGTTAGACTTGAAGGTAACTTGAATTCACCATGGCAGCGTTAGACAGGGCCTGAAAATCATTTTGTGTACACATGTGTGACGGCTTGTTTTCCACCAGGAAACTGTTCAAAACAGTTCATTTCTGTAAAAAAACTATGTCTCAGATGTGTTTCAAGTGGTTTCACAACATAGAAGTTAAGTCTCATTGAGTTTCACTCAACTTCAGTTTTGGTCCAATGCAAGTCAATGGGGATTTTAAAAGTGAGTTTGAGATGTTGAAGTGCACTTTGAAAAACAGTTGGGAAACCATCCAAACAGTTCTTAACCATAAGGGTACTGGGGTTTCATCATTTAGAACTGCTTTTACCAGAATATTTTGACTTTCCACAGAGTTAGACTTGAAGGTAACTTGAATTCACCATGACGCGCATCAGGGCCTGAAAATCATTTTGTGTACACATGTTTGACGGCTTGTTTTCCACCAGGAAACTGTTCAGAACAGTTCATTTCTGTAAAAACTATGTCTCAGATGTGTTTCAAGTGGTTTCACAACATAGAAGTTAAGTCTCATTGAGTTTCACTCAACTTCAGTTTTGGCCCAATGCAAGTCAATGGGGATTTCAAAAGTGAGTTTGAGATGTTGAAGTGCACTTTGAAAACAGTTGGGAAACCATCCAAACAGTTCTTAACCATAAGGGTACCTGGGGTTTCATCATTTAGAACTGCTTTTACCAGAGTATTTTGACTTTCCACAGAGTTAGACTTGAAGGTAACTTGAATTCACCATTACGCGATGATTCAGGGCCTGAAAATCACTTTGTGTACACATGTGTGACGGCTTGTTTTCCACCAGGAAACTGTTCAGAACAGTTCATTTCTGTAAAAAACTATGTCTCAGATGTGTTTCAAGTGGTTTCACAACATAGAAGTTAAGTCTCATTGAGTTTCACTCAACTTCAGTTTTGGCCCAATGCAAGTCAATGGGGATTTCAAAAAGTGAGTTTGAGATGTTGAAGTGCACTTTGAAAAACAGTTGGGAAACCATCCAAACAGCTCTTAACCATAAGGGTACTGGGGTTTCATCATTTAGAACTGCTTTTACCAGAATATTTTGACTTTCCACAGAGTTAGACTTGAAGGTAACTTGAATTCACCATGACGCGCATCAGGGCCTGAAAATCATTTTGTGTACACATGTTTGACGGCTTGTTTTCCACCAGGAAACTGTTCAGAACAGTTCATTTCTGTAAAAAACTATGTCTCAGATGTGTTTCAAGTTGTTTCACAACATAGAAGTTAAGTCTCATTGAGTTTCACTCAACTTCAGTTTTGGCCCAATTGCAAGTCAATGGGGATTTCAGAAAGTGAGTTTGAGATGTTGAAGTGCACTTTGAAAAACAGTTGGGAAACAATCCAAACAGTTCTTAACCATCAGGGTACTGGGGGTTTCATCATTTAGAACTGCTTTTACCAGAATATTTTGACTTTCCACAGAGTTAGACTTGAAGGTAACTTGAATTCACCATGCACGCGTTTCAGGGCCTGAAAATCACATTTGTGTACACATGTGTGACGGCTTGTTTTCCACCAGGAAACTGTTCAGAACAGTTCATTTCTGTAAAAAACTATGTCTCAGATGTGTTTCAAGTGGTTTCACAACATAGAAGTTAACTCATTGAGTTTCACTCAACTTCAGTTTTGGCCCAATGCAAGTCAATGGGGATTTCAAAAGTGAGTTTGAGATGTTGAAGTGCACTTTGAAAAACAGTTGGGAAACCATCCAAACAGTTCTTAACCATAAGGGTACTGGGGGTTTCATCATTTAGAACTGCTTTTACCAGAGTATTTTGACTTTCCACAGAGTTAGACTTGAAGGTAACTTGAATTCACCATGACGCGTGACAGTGCCTGAAAATCACATTGTGTACACATGTGTGACGGCTTGTTTTCCACCAGGAAACTGTTCAGAACAGTTCATTTCTGTAAAAAACTATGTCTCAGATGTGTTTCAAGTGGTTTCACAACATAGAAGTTAAGTCTCATTGAGTTTCACTCAACTTCAGTTTTGGCCCATGCAAGTCAATGGGGATTTCAAAAGTGAGTTTGAGATGTTGAAGTGCACTTTGAAAACAGTTGGGAAACCATCCAAACAGTTCTTAACCATCAGGGTACTGGGGTTTCATCATTTAGAACTGCTTTTACCAGAATATTTTGACTTTCCACAGAGTTAGACTTGAAGGTAACTTGAATTCACCATGACGCTTCAGGGCCTGAAAATCATTTTGTGTACACATGTGTGACGGCTTGTTTTCCACCAGGAAACTGTTCAAGAACAGTTCATTTCTGTAAAAACTATGTCGCAGATGTGTTTCAAGTGGTTTCACAACATAGAAGTTAAGTCTCATTGAGTTTCACTCAACTTCAGTTTTGGCCCAATGCAAGTCAATGGGGATTTCAAAAAGTGAGTTTGAGATGTTGAAGTGCACTTTGAAAAACAGTTGGGAAACAATCCAAACAGTTCTTAACCATAAGGGTACTGGGGTTTCATCATTTAGAACTGCTTTTACCAGAATATTTTGACTTTCCACAGAGTTAGACTTGAAGGTAACTTGAATTCACCATGACGCGCTTCAGGGCCTGAAAATCATTTTGTGTACACATGTGTGACGGCTTGTTTTCCACCAGGAAACTGTTCAAAACAGTTCATTTCTGTAAAAACTATGTCTCAGATGTGTTTCAAGTGGTTTCACAACATAGAAGTTAAGTGTCATTGAGTTTCACTCAACTTCAGTTTTGGCCCAATGCAAGTCAATGGGGATTTCAGAAAGTGAGTTTGAGATGTTGAAGTGCACTTTGAAAAACAGTTGGGAAACAATCCAAACAGTTCTTAACCATAGGGTACTGGGGTTTCATCATTTAGAACTGCTTTTACCAGAATATTTTGACTTTCCACAGAGTTAGACTTGAAGGTAACTTGAATTCACCATGACGCGCGCATCAGGGCCTGAAAATCATTTTGTGTACACATGTTTGACGGCTTGTTTTCCAACAGGAAACTGTTCAGAACAGTTCATTTCTGTAAAAAACTATGTCCCAGATGTGTTTCAAGTGGTTTCACAACATAGAAGTTAAGTCTCATTGAGTTTCATTCAACTTCAGTTTTGGTCCAATGCAAGTCAATGGGGATTTCAAAAGTGAGTTTGAGATGTTGAAGTGCACTTTGAAAAACAGTTGGGAAACCATCCAAACAGCTCTTAACCATAAGGGTACTGGGGTTTCATCATTTAGAACTGCTTTTACCAGAATATTTTGACTTTCCACAGAGTTAGACTTGAAGGTAACTTGAATTCACCATACGCGTTCAGGGCCTGAAAATCATTTTGTGTACACATGTGTGACGGCTTGTTTTCCACCAGGAAACTGTTCAGAACAGTTCATTTCTGTAAAAACTATGTCTCAGATGTGTTTCAAGTGGTTTCACAACATAGAAGTTAAGTCTCATTGAGTTTCACTCAACTTCAGTTTTGGCCCAATGCAAGTCAATGGGGATTTCAAAAGTGAGTTTGAGATGTTGAAGTGCACTTTGAAAACAGTTGGGAAACCATCCAAACAGTTCTTAACCATAAGGGTACGGGGGTTTCATCATTTAGAATTGCTTTTACCAGAATATTTTGACTTTCCACAGAGTTAGACTTGAAGGTAACTTGAATTCACCATGACGCGCATCAGGGCCTGAAAATCACTTTGTGTACACATGTTTGACGGATTGTTTTCCAACAGGAAACTGTTCAGAAAAGTTCATTTCTGTAAAAACTATGTCGCAGATGTGTTTCAAGTGGTTTCACAACATAGAAGTTAAGTCTCATTGAGTTTCACTCAACTTCAGTTTTGGCCCAATGCAAGTCAATGGGGATTTCAAAAGTGAGTTTGAGATGTTGAAGTGCACTTTGAAAACAGTTGGGAAACAATCCAAACAGTTCTTAACCATCAGGGTACTGGGGTTTCATCATTTAGAACTGCTTTTACCAGAGTATTTTGACTTTCCACAGAGTTAGACTTGAAGGTAACTTGAATTCACCATGACGCAGCGTCAGGGCCTGAAAATCATTTTGTGTACACATGTGTGACGGCTTGTTTTCCACCAGGAAACTGTTCAGAACAGTTCATTTCTGTAAAGAACTATGTCTCAGATGTGTTTCAAGTGGTTTCACAACATAGAAGTTAAGTCTCATTGAGTTTCACTCAACTTCAGTTTTGGCCCATGCAAGTCAATGGGGATTTCAAAAGTGAGTTTGAGATGTTGAAGTGCACTTTGAAAAACAGTTGGGAAACCATCCAAACAGTTCTTAACCATAAGGGTACTGGGGTTTCATCATTTAGAACTGCTTTTACCAGAATATTTTGACTTTCCACAGAGTTAGACTTGAAGGTAACTTGAATTCACCATGACGCTTTCAGGGCCTGAAAATCACATTTGTGTACACATGTGTGACGGCTTGTTTTCCACCAGGAAACTGTTCAGAACAGTTCATTTCTGTAAAAACTATGTCGCAGATGTGTTTCAAGTGGTTTCACAACATAGAAGTTAAGTCTCATTGAGTTTCACTCAACTTCAGTTTTGGCCCATGCAAGTCAATGGGGATTTCAAAAGTGAGTTTGAGATGTTGAAGTGCACTTTGAAAAACAGTTGGGAAACCATCCAAACAGTTCTTAACCATAAGGGTACTGGGGGTTTCATCATTTAGAACTGCTTTTACCAGAGTATTTTGACTTTCCACAGAGTTAGACTTGAAGGTAACTTGAATTCACCATTACGCGATGATTCAGGGCCTCAAAATCACATTGTGTACACATGTGTGACGGCTTGTTTTCCACCAGGAAATTGTTCAGAACAGTTCATTTCTGTAAAAAACTATGTCTCAGATGTGTTTCAAGTGGTTTCACAACATAGAAGTTAAGTCTCATTGAGTTTCACTCAACTTCAGTTTTGGCCCATGCAAGTCAATGGGGATTTCAAAAAGTGAGTTTGAGATGTTGAAGTGCACTTTGAAAAACAGTTGGGAAACAATCCAAACAGTTCTTAACCATAAGGGTACTGGGGGTTTCATCATTTAGAACTGCTTTTACCAGAGTATTTTGACTTTCCACAGAGTTAGACTTGAAGGTAACTTGAATTCACCATCAGGGCCTGAAAATCATTTTGTGTACCCATGTGTGACGGCTTGTTTTCCACCAGGAAACTGTTCAGAACAGTTCATTTCTGTAAAAAACTATGTCGCAGATGTGTTTCAAGTGGTTTCAAAACATAGAAGTTAAGTCTCATTGAGTTTCACTCAACTTCAGTTTTGGTCCAATGCAAGTCAATGGGGATTTCAAAAGTGAGTTTGAGATGTTGAAGTGCACTTTGAAAAACAGTTGGGAAACAATCCAAACAGTTCTTAACCATCAGGGTACTGGGGGTTTCATCATTTAGAACTGCTTTTACCAGAATATTTTGACTTTCCACAGAGTTAGACTTGAAGGTAACTTGAATTCACCATGACGCGCATCAGGGCCTGAAAATCATTTTGTGTACACATGTTTGACGGCTTGTTTTCCACCCGAAAAATGTTCAGAACAGTTCATTTCTGTAAAAAACTATGTCTCAGATGTGTTTCAAGTGGTTTCACAACATAGAAGTTAAGTCTCATTGAGTTTCACTCAACTTCAGTTTTGGCCCATGCAAGTCAATGGGGATTTCAAAAGTGAGTTTGAGATGTTGAAGTGCACTTTGAAAACAGTTGGGAAACAAACAGTTCTTAACCATAAGGGTACTGGGGTTTCATCATTTAGAACTGCTTTTACCAGAATATTTTGACTTTCCACAGAGTTAGACTTGAAGGTAACTTGAATTCACCATCACTTCAGGGCCTGAAAATCATTTGTGTACACATGTGTGACGGCTTGTTTTCCACCAGGAAACTGTTCAAACAGTTCATTTCTGTAAAAACTATGTCTCAGATGTGTTTCAAGTGGTTTCACAACATAGAAGTTAAGTCTCATTGAGTTTCACTCAACTGAAGTTTTGGCCCATTGCAAGTCAATGGGATTTCAAAAGTGAGTTTGAGATGTTGAAGTGCACTTTGAAAAACAGTTGGGAAACAATCCAAACAGTTCTTAACCATAAGGGTACTGGGGGTTTCATCATTTAGAACTGCTTTTACCAGAGTATTTTGACTTTCCACAGAGTTAGACTTGAAGGTAACTTGAATTCACCATGCGCGCTTCAGGGCCTGAAAATCACTTTGTGTACACATGTGTGACGGCTTGTTTTCCACCAGGAAACTGTTCAGAACAGTTCATTTCTGTAAAAAAACTATGTCTCAGATGTGTTTCAAGTGGTTTCACAACATAGAAGTTAAGTCTCATTGAGTTTCACTCAACTTCAGTTTTGGCCCAATGCAAGTCAATGGGGATTTCAAAAGTGAGTTTGAGATGTTGAAGTGCACTTTGAAAAACAGTTGGGAAACCATCCAAACAGTTTTTAACCATAAGGGTACTGGGGTTTCATCATTTAGAACTGCTTTTACCAGAGTATTTTGACTTTCCACAGAGTTAGACTTGAAGGTAACTTGAATTCACCATGACGCTTTCAGGGCCTGAAAATCACATTTGTGTACACATGTGTGACGGCTTGTTTTCCACAGGAAACTGTTCAGAACAGTTCATTTCTGTAAAAACTATGTCGCAGATGTGTTTCAAGTGGTTTCACAACATAGAAGTTAAGTCTCATTGAGTTTCACTCAACTTCAGTTTTGGCCCATTGCAAGTCAATGGGGATTTCAGAAAGTGAGTTTGAGATGTTGAAGTGCACTTTGAAAACAGTTGGGAAACCATCCAAACAGTTCTTAACCATCAGGGTACTGGGGTTTCATCATTTAGAACTGCTTTTACCAGAGTATTTTTGACTTTCTACAGAGTTAGACTTGAAGGTAACTTGAATTCACCATGACGCGCAGGGCCTCAATGCCTGAAAATCATATCATGTGTACACATGTGTGACGGCTTGTTTTCCACCAGGAAACTGTTCAGAACAGTTCATTTCTGTAAAAACTATGTCTCAGATGTGTTTCAAGTGGTTTCACAACATAGAAGTTAAGTCTCATTGAGTTTCACTCAACTTCAGTTTTGGCCCATTGCAAGTCAATGGGGATTTCAAAAGTGAGTTTGAGATGTTGAAGTGCACTTTGAAAAACAGTTGGGAAACAATCCAAACAGTTCTTAACCATCAGGGTACTGGGGTTTCATCATTTAGAACTGCTTTTACCAGAATATTTTGACTTTCCACAGAGTTAGACTTGAAGGTAACTTGAATTCACCATGACGCTCATCAGGGCCTGAAAATCATTTTGTGTACCCATGTTTGACGGCTTGTTTTCCAACAGGAAACTGTTCAGAACAGTTCATTTCTGTAAAAACTATGTCTCAGATGTGTTTCAAGTGGTTTCACAACATAGAAGTTAAGTCTCATTGAGTTTCACTCAACTTCAGTTTTGGCCCAATGCAAGTCAATGGGGATTTCAAAAAGTGAGTTTGAGATGTTGAAGTGCACTTTGAAAACAGTTGGGAAACAATCCAAACAGTTCTTAACCATAAGGGTACTGGGGGTTTCATCATTTAGAACTGCTTTTACCAGAGTATTTTGACTTTCCACAGAGTTAGACTTGAAGGTAACTTGAATTCACCATAGTAACAGGCCTGAAAATCACTTTGTGTACACATGTGACGGCTTGTTTTCCACCAGGAAACTGTTCAGAACAGTTCATTTCTGTAAAAAACTATGTGACAGATGTGTTTCAAGTGGTTTCACAACATAGAAGTTAAGTCTCATTGAGTTTCACTCAACTTCAGTTTTGGCCCAATGCAAGTCAATGGGGATTTCAAAAGTGAGTTTGAGATGTTGAAGTGCACTTTGAAAACAGTTGGGAAACAATCCAAACAGTTCTTAACCATAAGGGTACTGGGGGTTTCATCATTTAGAACTGCTTTTACCAGAATATTTTGACTTTCCACAGAGTTAGACTTGAAGGTAACTTGAATTCACCATGACGCGTCAGGGCCTGAAAATCATTTTGTGTACACATGTTTGACGGCTTGTTTTCCACCAGGAAACTGTTCAGAACAGTTCATTTCTGTAAAAAACTATGTCCCAGATGTGTTTCAAGTGGTTTCACAACATAGAAGTTAAGTCTCATTGAGTTTCACTCAACTTCAGTTTTGGCCCAATGCAAGTCAATGGGGATTTCAAAAGTGAGTTTGAGATGTTGAAGTGCACTTTGAAAAACAGTTGGGAAACCATCCAAACAGTTCTTAACCATAAGGGTACTGGGGTTTCATCATTTAGAACTGCTTTTACCAGAATATTTTGACTTTCCACAGAGTTAGACTTGAAGGTAACTTGAATTCACCATAACGCGTTTCAGGGCCTGAAAATCACATTGTGTACACATGTGTGACGGCTTGTTTTCCACCAGAAAAATGTTCAGAACAGTTCATTTCTGTAAAAAACTATGTCGCAGATGTGTTTCAAGTGGTTTCACAACATAGAAGTTAAGTCTCATTGAGTTTCACTCAACTTCAGTTTTGGTCCAATGCAAGTCAATGGGGATTTCAAAAGTGAGTTTGAGATGTTGAAGTGCACTTTGAAAACAGTTGGGAAACCATCCAAACAGTTCTTAACCATTAAGGGTACTGGGGTTTCATCATTTAGAACTGCTTTACCAGAATATTTTGACTTTCCACAGAGTTAGACTTGATGGTAACTTGAATTCACCATTACGCGATGATTCAGGGCCTTAAAATCACATTGTGTACACATGTGTGACGGCTTGTTTTCCACCAGGAAACTGTTCAGAAAAGTTCATTTCTGTAAAAAACTATGTCGCAGATGTGTTTCAAGTGGTTTCACAACATAGAAGTTAAGTCTCATTGAGTTTCACTCAACTTCAGTTTTGGCCCAATGCAAGTCAATGGGGATTTCTAAAAGTGAGTTTGAGATGTTGAAGTGCACTTTGAAAAACAGTTGGGAAACAATCCAAACAGTTCTTAACCATCAGGGTACTGGGGGTTTCATCATTTAGAACTGCTTTTACCAGAATATTTTGACTTTCCACAGAGTTAGACTTGAAGGTAACTTGAATTCACCATGACGCGCTTCAGGGCCTGAAAATCATTTTGTGTACACATGTGTGACGGCTTGTTTTCCACCAGGAAACTGTTCAGAACAGTTCATTTCTGTAAAAACTATGTCTCAGATGTGTTTCAAGTGGTTTCACAAACATAGAAGTTAAGTCTCATTGAGTTTCACTCAACTTCAGTTTTGGCCCAATTGCAAGTCAATGGGGATTTCAAAAAGTGAGTTTGAGATGTTGAAGTGCACTTTGAAAAACAGTTGGGAAACCATCCAAACAGTTCTTAACCATCAGGGTACTGGGGAATTTCATCATTTAGAACTGCTTTTACCAGAGTATTTTAACTTTCCACAGAGTTAGACTTGAAGGTAACTTGAATTCACCATGACGCTGTCAGTGCCTGAAAATCACATTGTGTACACATGTGTGACGGCTTGTTTTCCACCAGGAAACTGTTCAGAACAGTTCATTTCTGTAAAAAACTATGTCTCAGATGTGTTTCAAGTGGTTTCACAACATAGAAGTTAAGTCTCATTGAGTTTCACTCAACTTCAGTTTTGGCCCATTGCAAGTCAATGGGGATTTCAAAAGTGAGTTTGAGATGTTGAAGTGCACTTTGAAAAACAGTTGGGAAACAATCCAAACAGTTCTTAACCATCAGGGTACTGGGGGTTTCATCATTTAGAACTGCTTTTACCAGAGTATTTTGACTTTCCACAGAGTTAGACTTGAAGGTAACTTGAATTCACCATGACGCGCAACAGGGCCTGAAAATCATTTTGTGTACACATGTTTGACGGCTTGTTTTCCACCAGGAAACTGTTCAGAACAGTTCATTTCTGTAAAAACTATGTCAGATGTGTTTCAAGTGGTTTCACAACATAGAAGTTAAGTCTCATTGAGTTTCACTCAACTTCAGTTTTGGCCCAATGCAAGTCAATGGGGATTTCAAAAAGTGAGTTTGAGATGTTGAAGTGCACTTTGAAAAACAGTTGGGAAACAATCCAAACAGTTCTTAACCATCAGGGTACTGGGGGTTTCATCATTTAGAACTGCTTTTACCAGAATATTTTGACTTTCCACAGAGTTAGACTTGAAGGTAACTTGAATTCACCATGACGCGCATCAGGGCCTGAAAATCATTTTGTGTACACATGTTGGGCTTGTTTTCCACCAGGAAACTGTTCAGAACAGTTCATTTCTGTAAAAAACTATGTCTCAGATGTGTTTCAAGTGGTTTCACAACATAGAAGTTAAGTCTCATTGAGTTTCACTCAACTTCAGTTTTGGCCCATTGCAAGTCAATGGGGATTTCAAAAAGTGAGTTTGAGATGTTGAAGTGCACTTTGAAAAACAGTTGGGAAACAATCCAAACAGTTCTTAACCATCAGGGGTACTGGGGTTTCATCATTTAGAACTGCTTTTACCAGAGTATTTTGACTTTCCACAGAGTTAGACTTGAAGGTAACTTGAATTCACCATACGCGTTTCAGGGCCTGAAAATCATTTTGTGTACACATGTGTGACGGCTTGTTTTCCACCAGGAAACTGTTCAAAACAGTTCATTTCTGTGAAAAACTATGTCGCAGATGTGTTTCAAGTGGTTTCACAACATAGAAGTTAAGTCTCATTGAGTTTCACTCAACTTCAGTTTTGGCCCATTGCAAGTCAATGGGGATTTCAAAAAGTGAGTTTGAGATTTTGAAGTGCACTTTGAAAAACAGTTGGGAAACAATCCAAACAGTTCTTAACCATAAGGGTACTGGGGGTTTCATCATTTAGAACTGCTTTTACCAGAGTATTTTGACTTTCCACAGAGTTAGACTTGAAGGTAACTTGAATTCACCATGGCGCGATCAGGGCCTGAAAATCATTTTGTGTACCCATGTTTGACGGCTTGTTTTCCAACAGGAAACTGTTCAGAACAGTTCATTTCTGTAAAAAACTATGTCTCAGATGTGTTTCAAGTGGTTTCACAACATAGAAGTTAAGTCTCATTGAGTTTCACTCAACTTCAGTTTTGGTCCAATGCAAGTCAATGGGGATTTCAAAAAGTGAGTTTGAAATGTTGAAGTGCACTTTGAAAAACAGTTGGGAAACAATCAAACAGTTCTTAACCATAAGGGTACTGGGGTTTCATCATTTAGAATTGCTTTTACCAGAATATTTTGACTTTCCACAGAGTTAGACTTGAAGGTAACTTGAATTCACCATGGCGCATCAGGGCCTGAAAATCACATTTTGTGTACACATGTTTGACGGCTTGTTTTCCACCAGGAAACTGTTCAGAACAGTTCATTTCTGTAAAAAACTATGTCGCAGATGTGTTTCAAGTGGTTTCACAACATAGAAGTTAAGTCTCATTGAGTTTCACTCAACTTCAGTTTTGGCCCAATGCAAGTCAATGGGGATTTTTAAAAGTGAGTTTGAGATGTTGAAGTGCACTTTGAAAAACAGTTGGGAAACCATCCAAACAGTTCTTAACCATAAGGGTACTGGGGGTTTCATCATTTAGAACTGCTTTTACCAGAATATTTTGACTTTCCAAAGAGTTAGACTTGAAGGTAACTTGAATTCACCATGACGTTGCATCAGGGCCTGAAAATCACATTGTGTGTACACATGTGTGACGGCTTGTTTTCCACCAGGAAACTGTTCAGAACAGTTCATTTCTGTAAAAACTATGTCTCAGATGTGTTTCAAGTGGTTTCACAACATAGAAGTTAAGTCTCATTGAGTTTCACTCAACTTCAGTTTTGGTCCAATGCAAGTCAATGGGGATTTCAAAAGTGAGTTTGAGATGTTGAAGTGCACTTTGAAAAACAGTTGGGAAACCATCCAAACAGTTCTTAACCATAAGGGTACTGGGGTTTCATCATTTAGAACTGCTTTTACCAGAATATTTTGACTTTCCACAGAGTTAGACTTGAAGGTAACTTGAATTCACCATACGCGCATCAGGGCCTGAAAATCACATTTGTGTACACATGTGTGACGGCTTGTTTTCCACCAGGAAACTGTTCAGAACAGTTCATTTCTGTAAAAAACTATGTCTCAGATGTGTTTCAAGTGGTTTCACAACATAGAAGTTAAGTCTCATTGAGTTTCACTCAACTTCAGTTTTGGCCCAATGCAAGTCAATGGGGATTTCAAAAAGTGAGTTTGAGATGTTGAAGTGCACTTTGAAAAACAGTTGGGAAACAATCCAAACAGTTCTTAACCATCAGGGTACTGGGGTTTCATCATTTAGAACTGCTTTTACCAGAGTATTTTGACTTTCCACAGAGTTAGACTTGAAGGTAACTTGAATTCACTATGAACGCGTTTCAGGGCCTGAAAATCACATTTGTGTACACATGTGTGACGGCTTGTTTTCCACCAGGAAACTGTTCAGAACAGTTCATTTCTGTAAAAACTATGTCTCAGATGTGTTTCAAGTGGTTTCACAACATAGAAGTTAAGTCTCATTGAGTTTCACTCAACTTCAGTTTTGGCCCAATGCAAGTCAATGGGGATTTCAAAAAGTGAGTTTGAGATGTTGAAGTGCACTTTGAAAACAGTTGGGAAACAATCCAAACAGTTCTTAACCATCAGGGTACTGGGGGTTTCATCATTTAGAACTGCTTTTACCGAGTATTTTGACTTTCCACAGAGTTAGACTTGAAGGTAACTTGAATTCACCTATCGTTTCAGGGCCTGAAAATCACTTTGTGTACACATGTGTGACGGCTTGTTTTCCACCAGGAAACTGTTCAGAACAGTTCATTTCTGTAAAAAACTATGTCTCAGATGTGTTTCAAGTGGTTTCACAACATAGAAGTTAAGTCTCATTGAGTTTCACTCAACTTCAGTTTTGGCCCATTGCAAGTCAATGGGGATTTCAGAAAGTGAGTTTGAGATGTTGAAGTGCACTTTGAAAAACAGTTGGGAAACAATCCAAACAGTTCTTAACCATCAGGGTACTGGGGAATTCATCATTTAGAACTGCTTTTACCAGAGTATTTTGACTTTCCACAGAGTTAGACTTGAAGGTAACTTGAATTCACCATGACGCGCTTCAGGGCCTGAAAATCACTTTGTGTACACATGTGTGACGGCTTGTTTTCCACCAGGAAACTGTTCAGAACAGTTCATTTCTGTAAAAACTATGTCGCAGATGTGTTTCAAGTGGTTTCACAACATAGAAGTTAAGTCTCATTGAGTTTCACTCAACTTCAGTTTTGGCCCAATGCAAGTCAATGGGGATTTCAAAAAGTGAGTTTGAGATGTTGAAGTGCACTTTGAAAAACAGTTGGGAAACAATCCAAACAGTTCTTAACCATCAGGGTACTGGGGTTTCATCATTTAGAACTGCTTTTACCAGAATATTTTGACTTTCCACAGAGTTAGACTTGAAGGTAACTTGAATTCACCATGACGCTTCAGGGCCTGAAAATCATTTTGTGTACACATGTGTGACGGCTTGTTTTCCACCAGGAAACTGTTCAGAAAAGTTCATTTCTGTAAAAACTATGTCGCAGATGTGTTTCAAGTGGTTTCACAACATAGAAGTTAAGTCTCATTGAGTTTCACTCAACTTCAGTTTTGGTCCAATGCAAGTCAATGGGGATTTCAAAAAGTGAGTTTGAGATGTTGAAGTGCACTTTGAAAAACAGTTGGGAAACCATCCAAACAGTTCTTAACCATAAGGGTACTGGGGTTTCATCATTTAGAACTGCTTTTACCAGAATATTTTGACTTTCCACAGAGTTAGACTTGAAGGTAACTTGAATTCACCATTACGCGCTTCAGTGCCTGAAAATCACATTGTGTACACATGTGTGACGGCTTGTTTTCCACCAGGAAACTGTTCAGAACAGTTCATTTCTGTAAAAACTATGTCTCAGATGTGTTTCAAGTGGTTTCACAACATAGAAGTTAAGTCTCATTGAGTTTCACTCAACTTCAGTTTTGGCCCAATGCAAGTCAATGGGGATTTCAAAAAGTGAGTTTGAGATGTTGAAGTGCACTTTGAAAAACAGTTGGGAAACCATCCAAACAGTTCTTAACCATAAGGGTACTGGGGGTTTCATCATTTAGAACTGCTTTTACCAGAATATTTTGACTTTCCACAGAGTTAGACTTGAAGGTAACTTGAATTCACCATGACGCGCATCAGGGCCTGAAAATCATTTTGTGTACCCATGTTTGACGGCTTGTTTTCCAACAGGAAACTGTTCAGAACAGTTCATTTCTGTAAAAAACTATGTCTCAGATGTGTTTCAAGTGGTTTCACATCATAGAAGTTACGTCTCATTGAGTTTCACTCAACTTCAGTTTTGGCCCAATGCAAGTCAATGGGGATTTCAAAAGTGAGTTTGAGATTTTGAAGTGCACTTTGAAAAACAGTTGGGAAACAATCCAAACAGTTCTTAACCATAAGGGTACTGGGGTTTCATCATTTAGAACTGCTTTTACCAGAGTATTTTGACTTTCCACAGAGTTAGACTTGAAGGTAACTTGAATTCACCATGACGCTTTCAGGGCCTGAAAATCACTTTGTGTACACATGTGTGACGGCTTGTTTTCCACCAGGAAACTGTTCAGAACAGTTCATTTCTGTAAAAAACTATGTCGCAGATGTGTTTCAAGTGGTTTCACAACATAGAAGTTAAGTCTCATTGAGTTTCACTCAACTTCAGTTTTGGCCCAATGCAAGTCAATGGGGATTTCAGAAAGTGAGTTTGAGATGTTGAAGTGCACTTTGAAAAACAGTTGGGAAACAATCCAAACAGTTCTTAACCATCAGGGTACTGGGGGTTTCATCATTTAGAACTGCTTTTACCAGAGTATTTTGACTTTCCACAGAGTTAGACTTGAAGGTAACTTGAATTCACCATGACGCAGCGTTCAGGGCCTGAAAATCATTTTGTGTACACATGTGTGACGGCTTGTTTTCCACCAGGAAACTGTTCAGAACAGTTCATTTCTGTAAAAAACTATGTCTCAGATGTGTTTCAAGTGGTTTCACAACATAGAAGTTAAGTCTCATTGAGTTTCACTCAACTTCAGTTTTGGCCCAATGCAAGTCAATGGGGATTTCAAAAGTGAGTTTGAGATGTTGAAGTGCACTTTGAAAACAGTTGGGAAACCATCCAAACAGTTCTTAACCATAAGGGTACTGGGGTTTCATCATTTAGAACTGCTTTTACCAGAATATTTTGACTTTCCACAGAGTTAGACTTGAAGGTAACTTGAATTCACCATGACGCGCATCAGGGCCTGAAAATCACTTTGTGTACACATGTGTGACGGCTTGTTTTCCACCAGGAAACTGTTCAGAACAGTTCATTTCTGTAAAAACTATGTCTCAGATGTGTTTCAAGTGGTTTCACAACATAGAAGTTAAGTCTCATTGAGTTTCACTCAACTTCAGTTTTGGCCCAATGCAAGTCAATGGGGATTTCAAAAAGTGAGTTTGAGATGTTGAAGTGCACTTTGAAAAACAGTTGGGAAACCATCCAAACAGTTCTTAACCATAAGGGTACTGGGGGTTTCATCATTTAGAACTGCTTTTACCAGAATATTTTGACTTTCCACAGAGTTAGACTTGAAGGTAACTTGAATTCACCATAACGCGTTTCAGGGCCTTAAAATCACATTGTGTACACATGTGTGACGGCTTGTTTTCCACCAGGAAACTGTTCAGAAAAGTTCATTTCTGTAAAAACTATGTCGCAGATGTGTTTCAAGTGGTTTCACAACATAGAAGTTAAGTCTCATTGAGTTTCACTCAACTTCAGTTTTGGCCCAATGCAAGTCAATGGGGATTTCTAAAAGTGAGTTTGAGATGTTGAAGTGCTCTTTGAAAAACAGTTGGGAAACCATCCAAACAGTTCTTAACCATAAGGGTACTGGGGTTTCATCATTTAGAACTGCTTTTACCAGAATATTTTGACTTTCCACAGAGTTAGACTTGAAGGTAACTTGAATTCACCATGACGCGCATCAGGGCCTGAAAATCACTTTGTGTACACATGTGTGACGGCTTGTTTTCCACCAGGAAACTGTTCAGAACAGTTCATTTCTGTAAAAACTATGTCTCAGATGTGTTTCAAGTGGTTTCACAACATAGAAGTTAAGTCTCATTGAGTTTCACTCAACTTCAGTTTTGGCCCAATGCAAGTCAATGGGGATTTCAAAAGTGAGTTTGAGATGTTGAAGTGCACTTTGAAAAACAGTTGGGAAACCATCCAAACAGTTCTTAACCATCAGGGTACTGGGGAATTCATCATTTAGAACTGCTTTTACCAGAGTATTTTGACTTTCCACAGAGTTAGACTTGAAGGTAACTTGAATTCACCATAATCGCGCTTCAGGCCTGAAAATCACATTGTGTGTACACATGTGTGACGGCTTGTTTTCCACCAGGAAACTGTTCAGAACAGTTCATTTCTGTAAAAAACTATGTCTCAGATGTGTTTCAAGTGGTTTCACAACATAGAAGTTAAGTCTCATTGAGTTTCACTCAACTTCAGTTTTGGCCCATTGCAAGTCAATGGGGATTTCAAAAGTGAGTTTGAGATGTTGAAGTGCACTTTGAAAAACAGTTGGGAAACCATCCAAACAGTTCTTAACCATCAGGGTACTGGGGATTCATCATTTAGAACTGCTTTTACCAGAGTATTTTGACTTTCCACAGAGTTAGACTTGAAGTTAACTTGAATTCACCATACACGCTTCAGGGCCTGAAAATCACTTTGTGTACACATGTGTGACGGCTTGTTTTCCACCAGGAAACTGTTCAGAACAGTTCATTTCTGTAAAAAACTATGTCTCAGATGTGTTTCAAGTGGTTTCACAACATAGAAGTTAAGTCTCATTGAGTTTCACTCAACTTCAGTTTTGGCCCAATGCAAGTCAATGGGGATTTCAAAAGTGAGTTTGAGATGTTGAAGTGCACTTTGAAAAACAGTTGGGAAACCATCCAAACAGTTCTTAACCATAAGGGTACTGGGGGTTTCATCATTTAGAACTGCTTTTACCAGAGTATTTTGACTTTCCACAGAGTTAGACTTGAAGGTAACTTGAATTCACCATGACGCGCAACAGGGCCTGAAAATCATTTTGTGTACACATGTGTGACGGCTTGTTTTCCACCAGGAAACTGTTCAAAACAGTTCATTTCTGTGAAAAACTATGTCGCAGATGTGTTTCAAGTGGTTTCACAACATAGAAGTTAAGTCTCATTGAGTTTCACTCAACTTCAGTTTTGGCCCAATGCAAGTCAATGGGGATTTCAAAAGTGAGTTTGAGATGTTGAAGTGCACTTTGAAAAACAGTTGGGAAACCATCCAAACAGTTCTTAATCATAAGGGTACTGGGGTTTCATCATTTAGAACTGCTTTTACCAGAATATTTTGACTTTCCACAGAGTTAGACTTGAAGGTAACTTGAATTCACCATGACGCGCATCAGGGCCTGAAAATCATTTTGTGTACACATGTTTGACGGCTTGTTTTCCACCAGGAAACTGTTCAAAACAGTTCATTTCTGTAAAAACTATGTCCAGATGTGTTTCAAGTGGTTTCACAACATAGAAGTTAAGTCTCATTGAGTTTTACTCAACTTCAGTTTTGGCCCAATGCAAGTCAATGGGGATTTCAAAAGTGAGTTTGAGATGTTGAAGTGCACTTTGAAAAACAGTTGGGAAACCATCCAAACAGTTCTTAACCATAAGGGTACTGGGGTTTCATCATTTAGAACTGCTTTTACCAGAGTATTTTGACTTTCCACAGAGTTAGACTTGAAGGTAACTTGAATTCACCGTGACGCGTTTCAGGGCCTGAAAATCACTTTGTGTACACATGTGTGACGGCTTGTTTTCCACCGGGAAACTGTTCAGAACAGTTCATTTCTGTAAAAACTATGTCTCAGATGTGTTTCAAGTGGTTTCACAACATAGAAGTTAAGTCTCATTGAGTTTCACTCAACTTCAGTTTTGGCCCAATGCAAGTCAATGGGGATTTCAAAAGTGAGTTTGAGATGTTGAAGTGCACTTTGAAAAACAGTTGGGAAACCATCCAAACAGTTCTTAACCATAAGGGTACTGGGGATTTCATCATTTAGAACTGCTTTTACCAGAGTATTTTGACTTTCCACAGAGTTAGACTTGAAGGTAACTTGAATTCACCATGACGCGTTTCAGGGCCTGAAAATCACTTTGTGTACACATGTGTGACGGCTTGTTTTCCACCAGGAAACTGTTCAGAACAGTTCATTTCTGTAAAAAACTATGTCTCAGATGTGTTTCAAGTGGTTTCACAACATAGAAGTTAAGTCTCATTGAGTTTCACTCAACTTCAGTTTTGGCCCAATGCAAGTCAATGGGGATTTCAGAAAGTGAGTTTGAGATGTTGAAGTGCACTTTGAAAAACAGTTGGGAAACAATCCAAACAGTTCTTAACCATAAGGGTACTGGGGTTTCATCATTTAGAACTGCTTTTACCAGAGTATTTTGACTTTCCACAGAGTTAGACTTGAAGGTAACTTGAATTCATCATGATGCGCAACAGGGCCTGAAAATCACTTTGTGTACACATGTGTGACGGCTTGTTTTCCACCAGGAAACTGTTCAAAACAGTTCATTTCTGTAAAAACTATGTCTCAGATGTGTTTCAAGTGGTTTCACAACATAGAAGTTAAGTCTCATTGAGTTTCACTCAACTTCAGTTTTGGCCCAATGCAAGTCAATGGGGATTTCAAAAGTGAGTTTGAGATGTTGAAGTGCACTTTGAAAAACAGTTGGGAAACCATCCAAACAGTTCTTAACCATAAGGGTACTGGGGTTTCATCATTTAGAACTGCTTTTACCAGAGTATTTTGACTTTCCACAGAGTTAGACTTGAAGGTAACTTGAATTCACCATGACGCGCATCAGGGCCTGAAAATCACATTGTGTACACATGTGTGACGGCTTGTTTTCCACCAGGAAACTGTTCAGAACAGTTCATTTCTGTAAAAACTATGTCTCAGATGTGTTTCAAGTGGTTTCACAACATAGAAGTTAAGTCTCATTGAGTTTCACTCAACTTCAGTTTTGGCCCAATGCAAGTCAATGGGGATTTTTAAAAGTGAGTTTGAGATGTTGAAGTGCACTTTGAAAAACAGTTGGGAAACCATCCAAACAGTTCTTAACCATAAGGGTACTGGGGTTTCATCATTTAGAACTGCTTTTACCAGAATATTTTGACTTTCCACAGAGTTAGACTTGAAGGTAACTTGAATTCACCATGACGCGTGTCAGGGCCTGAAAATCATTTTGTGTACACATGTTTGACGGCTTGTTTTCCACCAGGGAAACTGTTCAGAACAGTTCATTTCTGTAAAAACTATGTCGCAGATGTGTTTCAAGTGGTTTCACAACATAGAAGTTAAGTCTCATTGAGTTTCACTCAACTTCAGTTTTGGCCCAATGCAAGTCAATGGGGATTTCAAAAGTGAGTTTGAGATGTTGAAGTGCACTTTGAAAAACAGTTGGGAAACCATCCAAACAGCTCTTAACCATAAGGGTACTGGGGTTTCATCATTTAGAACTGCTTTTACCAGAATATTTTGACTTTCCACAGAGTTAGACTTGAAGGTAACTTGAATTCACCATGACGCGCTTCAGGGCCTGAAAATCACTTTGTGTACACATGTGTGACGGCTTGTTTTCCACCAGGAAACTGTTCAGAACAGTTCATTTCTGTAAAAAACTATGTCTCAGATGTGTTTCAAGTGGTTTCACAACATAGAAGTTAAGTCTCATTGAGTTTCACTCAACTTCAGTTTTGGTCCAATGCAAGTCAATGGGGATTTCAAAAGTGAGTTTGAGATGTTGAAGTGCACTTTGAAAAACAGTTGGGAAACCATCCAAACAGCTCTTAACCATAAGGGTACTGGGGTTTCATCATTTAGAACTGCTTTTACCAGAATATTTTGACTTTCCACAGAGTTAGACTTGAAGGTAACTTGAATTCACCATGACGCGCATCAGGGCCTGAAAATCATTTTGTGTACACATGTGTGACGGCTTGTTTTCCACCAGGAAACTGTTCAGAACAGTTCATTTCTGTAAAAAACTATGTCGCAGATGTGTTTCAAGTGGTTTCACAACATAGAAGTTAAGTCTCATTGAGTTTCACTCAACTTCAGTTTTGGCCCAATGCAAGTCAATGGGGATTTCTAAAAGTGAGTTTGAGATGTTGAAGTGCACTTTGAAAAACAGTTGGGAAACAATCCAAACAGTTCTTAACCATCAGGGTACTGGGGAATTCATCATTTAGAACTGCTTTTACCAGAGTATTTTGACTTTCCACAGAGTTAGACTTGAAGGTAACTTGAATTCACCATAACGCGTTTCAGGGCCTGAAAATCACATGTGTACACATGTGTGACGGCTTGTTTTCCACCCGGAAACTGTTCAGAACAGTTCATTTCTGTAAAAACTATGTCTCAGATGTTTTTCAAGTGGTTTCACAACATAGAAGTTAACTCTCATTGAGTTTCACTCAACTTCAGTTTTGGCCCATTGCAAGTCAATGGGGATTTCAAAAGTGAGTTTGAGATGTTGAAGTGCACTTTGAAAAACAGTTGGGAAACCATCCAAAGAGTTCTTAACCATCAGGGTACTGGGGGTTTCATCATTTAGAACTGCTTTTACCAGAGTATTTTGACTTTCCACAGAGTTAGACTTGAAGGTAACTTGAATTCACCATTACGCGATGATTCAGGGCCTCAAAATCACATTGTGTACACATGTGTGACGGCTTGTTTTCCACCAGGAAATTGTTCAGAACAGTTCATTTCTGTAAAAAACTATGTCACAGATGTGTTTCAAGTGGTTTCACAACATAGAAGTTAAGTCTCATTGAGTTTCACTCAACTTCAGTTTTGGCCCATTGCAAGTCAATGGGGATTTCAAAAATGAGTTTGAGATTTTGAAGTGCACTTTGAAAAACAGTTGGGAAACAATCCAAACAGTTCTTAACCATCAGGGTACTGGGGGTTTCATCATTTAGAACTGCTTTTACCAGAATATTTTGACTTTCCACAGAGTTAGACTTGAAGGTAACTTGAATTCACCATTACGCGATGATTCAGGGCCTCAAAATCACTTTGTGTACACATGTGTGACGGCTTGTTTTCCACCAGGAAACTGTTCAAAACAGTTCATTTCTGTATAAAACTATGTCGCAGATGTGTTTCAAGTGGTTTCACAACATAGAAGTTAAGTCTCATTGAGTTTCACTCAACTTCAGTTTTGGCCCAATGCAAGTCAATGGGGATTTCAAAAGTGAGTTTGAGATGTTGAAGTGCACTTTGAAAAACAGTTGGGAAACCATCCAAACAGTCTTAACCATAAGGGTACTGGGGTTTCATCATTTAGAACTGCTTTTACCAGAATATTTTGACTTTCCACAGAGTTAGACTTGAAGGTAACTTGAATTCACCATGACGCGCATCAGGGACTGAAAATCATTTTGTGTACACATGTTTGACGGCTTGTTTTCCACCAGGAAACTGTTCAGAACAGTTCATTTCTGTAAAAACTATTTCTCAGATGTGTTTCAAGTGGTTTCACAACATAGAAGTTAAGTCTCATTGAGTTTCACTCAACTTCAGTTTTGGCCCAATGCAAGTCAATGGGGATTTCAAAAGTGAGTTTGAGATGTTGAAGTGCACTTTGAAAAACAGTTGGGAAACAATCCAAACAGTTCTTAACCATAAGGGTACTGGGGGTTTCATCATTTAGAACTGCTTTTACCAGAGTATTTTGACTTTCCACAGAGTTAGACTTGAAGGTAACTTGAATTCACCATGACGCGTGTCAGTGCCTGAAAATCACTTTGTGTACACATGTGTGACGGCTTGTTTTCCACCAGGAAACTGTTCAAAACAGTTCATTTCTGTAAAAAACTATGTCGCAGATGTGTTTCAAGTGGTTTCACAACATAGAAGTTAAGTCTCATTGAGTTTCACTCAACTTCAGTTTTGGCCCAATGCAAGTCAATGGGGATTTCAAAAGTGAGTTTGAGATGTTGAAGTGCACTTTGAAAAACAGTTGGGAAACCATCCAAACAGTTCTTAACCATAAGGGTACTGGGGTTTCATCATTTAGAACTGCTTTTACCAGAATATTTTGACTTTCCACAGAGTTAGACTTGAAGGTAACTTGAATTCACCATGACGCTTCAGGGCCTGAAAATCACTTTGTGTACACATGTTTGACGGCTTGTTTTCCACCAGGAAACTGTTCAGAACAGTTCATTTCTGTAAAAACTATGTCACAGATGTGTTTCAAGTGGTTTCACAACATAGAAGTTAAGTCTCATTGAGTTTCACTCAACTTCAGTTTTGGCCCAATGCAAGTCAATGGGGATTTCAAAAGTGAGTTTGAGATGTTGAAGTGCACTTTGAAAAACAGTTGGGAAACCATCCAAACAGTTCTTAACCATAAGGGTACTGGGGTTTCATCATTTAGAACTGCTTTTACCAGAGTATTTTGACTTTCCACAGAGTTAGACTTGAAGGTAACTTGAATTCACCATGACGCGCTTCAGGGCCTGAAAATCACTTTGTGTACACATGTGTGACGGCTTGTTTTCCACCAGGAAACTGTTCAGAACAGTTCATTTCTGTAAAAAACTATGTCTCAGATGTGTTTCAAGTGGTTTCACAACATAGAAGTTAAGTCTCATTGAGTTTCACTCAACTTCAGTTTTGGCCCAATGCAAGTCAATGGGGATTTCAAAAAGTGAGTTTGAGATGTTGAAGTGCACTTTGAAAAACAGTTGGGAAACCATCCAAACAGCTCTTAACCATAAGGGTACTGGGGTTCATCATTTAGAACTGCTTTTACCAGAGTATTTTGACTTTCCACAGAGTTAGACTTGAAGGTAACTTGAATTCACCATGACGCGTGTCAGTGCCTGAAAATCACTTTGTGTACACATGTGTGACGGCTTGTTTTCCACCAGGAAACTGTTCAGAACAGTTCATTTCTGTAAAAAACTATGTCTCAGATGTGTTTCAAGTGGTTTCACAACATAGAAGTTAAGTCTCATTGAGTTTCACTCAACTTCAGTTTTGGCCCAATGCAAGTCAATGGGGATTTCAAAATGTGAGTTTGAGATGTTGAAGTGCACTTTGAAAAACAGTTGGGAAACCATCCAAACAGTTCTTAACCATAAGGGTACTGGGGGTTTCATCATTTAGAACTGCTTTTACCAGAGTATTTTGACTTTCCACAGAGTTAGACTTGAAGGTAACTTGAATTCACCATAACGCGTTTCAGGGCCTTAAAATCACTTTGTGTACACATGTGTGACGGCTTGTTTTCCACCAGGAAACTGTTCAGAACAGTTCATTTCTGTAAAAAACTATGTCTCAGATGTGTTTCAAGTGGTTTCACAACATAGAAGTTAAGTCTCATTGAGTTTCACTCAACTTCAGTTTTGGCCCAATGCAAGTCAATGGGGATTTCAAAAGTGAGTTTGAGATGTTGAAGTGCACTTTGAAAAACAGTTGGGAAACCATCCAAACAGTTCTTAACCATAAGGGTACTGGGGTTTCATCATTTAGAACTGCTTTTACCAGAATATTTTGACTTTCCACAGAGTTAGACTTGAAGGTAACTTGAATTCACCATGACGCATCAGGGCCTGAAAATCATTTTGTGTACCCATGTTTGACGGCTTGTTTTCCAACAGGAAACTGTTCAGAACAGTTCATTTCTGTAAAAAACTATGTCTCAGATGTGTTTCAAGTGGTTTCACAACATAGAAGTTAAGTCTCATTGAGTTTCACTCAACTTCAGTTTTGGCCCAATGCAAGTCAATGGGGATTTCAAAAGTGAGTTTGAGATGTTGAAGTGCACTTTGAAAAACAGTTGGGAAACCATCCAAACAGTTCTTAACCATAAGGGTACTGGGGTTTCATCATTTAGAACTGCTTTTACCAGAGTATTTTGACTTTCCACAGAGTTAGACTTGAAGGTAACTTGAATTCACCATAACGCGTTTCAGGGCCTGAAAATCACTTTGTGTACACATGTGTGACGGCTTGTTTTCCACCAGGAAACTGTTCAGAACAGTTCATTTCTGTAAAAAACTATGTCTCAGATGTGTTTCAAGTGGTTTCACAACATAGAAGTTAAGTCTCATTGAGTTTCACTCAACTTCAGTTTTGGCCCAATGCAAGTCAATGGGGATTTCAAAAGTGAGTTTGAGATGTTGAAGTGCACTTTGAAAAACAGTTGGGAAACCATCCAAAGAGTTCTTAACCATCAGGGTACTGGGGTTTCATCATTTAGAACTGCTTTTACCAGAATATTTTGACTTTCCACAGAGTTAGACTTGAAGGTAACTTGAATTCACCATGACGCGCATCAGGGCCTGAAAATCATTTTGTGTACACATGTTTGACGGCTTGTTTTCCAACAGGAAACTGTTCAGAACAGTTCATTTCTGTAAAAAACTATGTCGCAGATGTGTTTCAAGTGGTTTCACAACATAGAAGTTAAGTCTCATTGAGTTTCACTCAACTTCAGTTTTGGCTCAATGCAAGTCAATGGGGATTTCAAAAGTGAGTTTGAGATGTTGAAGTGCACTTTGAAAAACAGTTGGGAAACAATCCAAACAGTTCTTAACCATCAGGGTACTGGGGAATTCATCATTTAGAACTGCTTTTACCAGAGTATTTTGACTTTCCACAGAGTTAGACTTGAAGGTAACTTGAATTCACCATAACGCGTTTCAGGGCCTTAAAATCACATTGTGTACACATGTGTGACGGCTTGTTTTCCACCAGGAAACTGTTCAGAAAAGTTCATTTCTGTAAAAAACTATGTCTCAGATGTGTTTCAAGTGGTTTCACAACATAGAAGTTAAGTCTCATTGAGTTTCACTCAACTTCAGTTTTGGCCCATTGCAAGTCAATGGGGATTTCAAAAGTGAGTTTGAGATGTTGAAGTGCACTTTGAAAAACAGTTGGGAAACCATCCAAACAGTTCTTAACCATCAGGGTACTGGGGGTTTCATCATTTAGAACTGCTTTTACCAGAGTATTTTGACTTTCCACAGAGTTAGACTTGAAGGTAACTTGAATTCACCATGACGCGCTTCAGGGCCTAAAATCACATTGTGTACACATGTGTGACGGCTTGTTTTCCACCAGGAAACTGTTCAGAACAGTTCATTTCTGTAAAAAACTATGTCTCAGATGTGTTTCAAGTGGTTTCACAACATAGAAGTTAAGTCTCATTGAGTTTCACTCAACTTCAGTTTTGGCCCATTGCAAGTCAATGGGGATTTCAAAAAGTGAGTTTGAGATGTTGAAGTGCACTTTGAAAAACAGTTGGGAAACAATCCAAAGAGTTCTTAACCATCAGGGTACTGGGGGTTTCATCATTTAGAACTGCTTTTACCAGAATATTTTGACTTTCCACAGAGTTAGACTTGAAGGTAACTTGAATTCACCATGACGCGCTTCAGGGCCTGAAAATCACTTTGTGTACACATTTGTGACGGCTTGTTTTCCACCAGGAAACTGTTCAAAACAGTTCATTTCTGTAAAAACTATGTCGCAGATGTGTTTCAAGTGGTTTCACAACATAGAAGTTAAGTCTCATTGAGTTTCACTCAACTTCAGTTTTGGCCCAATGCAAGTCAATGGGGATTTCAAAAGTGAGTTTGAGATGTTGAAGTGCACTTTGAAAAACAGTTGGGAAACCATCCAAACAGTTCTTAACCATAAGGGTACTGGGGTTTCATCATTTAGAACTGCTTTTACCAGAATATTTTGACTTTCCACAGAGTTAGACTTGAAGGTAACTTGAATTCACCATGACGCGCATCAGGGCCTGAAAATCATTTTGTGTACACATGTTTGACGGCTTGTTTTCCACCAGGAAACTGTTCAGAACAGTTCATTTCTGTAAAAAACTATGTCTCAGATGTGTTTCAAGTGGTTTCACAACATAGAAGTTACGTCTCATTGAGTTTCACTCAACTTCAGTTTTGGCCCATGCAAGTCAATGGGGATTTCAAAAGTGAGTTTGAGATGTTGAAGTGCACTTTGAAAAACAGTTGGGAAACCATCCAAACAGTTCTTAACCATAAGGGTACTGGGGTTTCATCATTTAGAACTGCTTTTACCAGAGTATTTTGACTTTCCACAGAGTTAGACTTGAAGGTAACTTGAATTCACCATTACGCGCTTTCAGGGCCTGAAAATCACATTGTGTACACATGTGTGACGGCTTGTTTTCCACCAGGAAACTGTTCAGAACAGTTCATTTCTGTAAAAAACTATGTCTCAGATGTGTTTCAAGTGGTTTCACAACATAGAAGTTAAGTCTCATTGAGTTTTACTCAACTTCAGTTTTGGCCCATTGCAAGTCAATGGGGATTTCAAAAGTGAGTTTGAGATGTTGAAGTGCACTTTGAAAAACAGTTGGGAAACCATCCAAACAGTTCTTAACCATAAGGGTACTGGGGGTTTCATCATTTAGAACTGCTTTTACCAGAATATTTTGACTTTCCACAGAGTTAGACTTGAAGGTAACTTGAATTCACCATGACGCGCATCAGGGCCTGAAAATCATTTTGTGTACACATGTTTGACGGCTTGTTTTCCAACAGGAAACTGTTCAGAACAGTTCATTTCTGTAAAAAACTATGTCGCAGATGTGTTTCAAGTGGTTTCACAACATAGAAGTTAAGTCTCATTGAGTTTCACTCAACTTCAGTTTTGGCCCAATGCAAGTCAATGGGGATTTTAAAAGTGAGTTTGAGATGTTGAAGTGCACTTTGAAAAACAGTTGGGAAACAATCCAAACAGTTCTTAACCATAAGGGTACTGGGGTTTCATCATTTAGAACTGCTTTTACCAGAGTATTTTGACTTTCCACAGAGTTAGACTTGAAGGTAACTTGAATTCACCATTACGCGATGATTCAGGGCCTCAAAATCACATTGTGTACACATGTGTGACGGCTTGTTTTCCACCAGGAAACTGTTCAGAACAGTTCATTTCTGTAAAAAACTATGTCTCAGATGTGTTTCAAGTGGTTTCACAACATAGAAGTTAAGTCTCATTGAGTTTCACTCAACTTCAGTTTTGGCCCATTGCAAGTCAATGGGGATTTCAGAAAGTGAGTTTGAGATGTTGAAGTGCACTTTGAAAAACAGTTGGGAAACCATCCAAACAGTTCTTAACCATCAGGGTACTGGGGTTTCATCATTTAGAACTGCTTTTACCAGAGTATTTTGACTTTCCACAGAGTTAGACTTGAAGGTAACTTGAATTCACCATGACGCGCTTCAGGGCCTGAAAATCACTTTGTGTACACATTTGTGACGGCTTGTTTTCCACCAGGAAACTGTTCAGAACAGTTCATTTCTGTAAAAAACTATGTCTCAGATGTGTTTCAAGTGGTTTCACAACATAGAAGTTAAGTGTCATTGAGTTTCACTCAACTTCAGTTTTGGCCCAATGCAAGTCAATGGGGATTTCAAAAGTGAGTTTGAGATGTTGAAGTGCACTTTGAAAACAGTTGGGAAACAATCCAAACAGTTCTTAACCATCATGGTACTGGGGGTTTCATCATTTAGAACTGCTTTTACCAGAATATTTTGACTTTCCACAGAGTTAGACTTGAAGGTAACTTGAATTCACCATGACGCGCATCAGGGCCTGAAAATCATTTTGTGTACACATGTGTGACGGCTTGTTTTCCACCAGGAAACTGTTCAAACAGTTCATTTCTGTAAAAAACTATGTCTCAGATGTGTTTCAAGTGGTTTCACAACATAGAAGTTAAGTCTCATTGAGTTTCACTCAACTTCAGTTTTGGCCCAATGCAAGTCAATGGGGATTTCAAAAGTGAGTTTGAGATGTTGAAGTGCACTTTGAAAAACAGTTGGGAAACCATCCAAACAGTTCTTAACCATAAGGGTACTGGGGTTTCATCATTTAGAACTGCTTTTACCAGAGTATTTTGACTTTCCACAGAGTTAGACTTGAAGGTAACTTGAATTCACCATGACGCGCAACAGGGCCTGAAAATCACTTTGTGTACACATGTGTGACGGCTTGTTTTCGACCAGGAAACTGTTCAGAACAGTTCATTTCTGTAAAAACTATGTCTCAGATGTGTTTCAAGTGGTTTCACAACATAGAAGTTAAGTCTCATTGAGTTTCACTCAACTTCAGTTTTGGTCCAATGCAAGTCAATGGGGATTTCAAAAGTGAGTTTGAGATGTTGAAGTGCACTTTGAAAAACAGTTGGGAAACCATCCAAACAGCTCTTAACCATAAGGGTACTGGGGTTTCATCATTTAGAACTGCTTTTACCAGAATATTTTGACTTTCCACAGAGTTAGACTTGAAGGTAACTTGAATTCACCATGACGCGCATCAGGGCCTGAAAATCATTTTGTGTACACATGTGTGACGGCTTGTTTTCCACCGGGAAACTGTTCAAACAGTTCATTTCTGTAAAAAACTATGTCGCAGATGTGTTTCAAGTGGTTTCACAACATAGAAGTTAAGTCTCATTGAGTTTCACTCAACTTCAGTTTTGGCCCAATGCAAGTCAATGGGGATTTCAAAAGTGAGTTTGAGATGTTGAAGTGCACTTTGAAAAACAGTTGGGAAACCATCCAAACAGTTCTTAACCATAAGGGTACTGGGGAATTCATCATTTAGAACTGCTTTTACCAGAGTATTTTGACTTTCCACAGAGTTAGACTTGAAGGTAACTTGAATTCACCATAACGCGTTTCAGGGCCTGAAAATCACTTTGTGTACACATGTGTGACGGCTTGTTTTCCACCAGGAAACTGTTCAGAACAGTTCATTTCTGTAAAAACTATGTCTCAGATGTGTTTCAAGTGGTTTCACAACATAGAAGTTAAGTCTCATTGAGTTTCACTCAACTTCAGTTTTGGCCCATTGCAAGTCAATGGGGATTTCAGAAAGTGAGTTTGAGATGTTGAAGTGCACTTTGAAAAACAGTTGGGAAACAATCCAAACAGTTCTTAACCATCAGGGTACTGGGGGTTTCATCATTTAGAACTGCTTTTACCAGAGTATTTTGACTTTCCACAGAGTTAGACTTGAAGGTAACTTGAATTCACCATGACGCTTCAGGGCCTGAAAATCACTTTGTGTACACATGTGTGACGGCTTGTTTTCCACCAGGAAACTGTTCAAAACAGTTCATTTCTGTGAAAAACTATGTCGCAGATGTGTTTCAAGTGGTTTCACAACATAGAAGTTAAGTCTCATTGAGTTTCACTCAACTTCAGTTTTGGCCCAATGCAAGTCAATGGGGATTTCAAAAGTGAGTTTGAGATGTTGAAGTGCACTTTGAAAAACAGTTGGGAAACCTTCCAAACAGTTCTTAACCATAAGGGTACTGGGGTTTCATCATTTAGAACTGCTTTTACCAGAATATTTTGACTTTCCACAGAGTTAGACTTGAAGGTAACTTGAATTCACCATAACGCATTTCAGGGCCTGAAAATCACTTTGTGTACACATGTGTGACGGCTTGTTTTCCACCAGGAAACTGTTCAGAACAGTTCATTTCTGTAAAAACTATGTCTCAGATGTGTTTCAAGTGGTTTCACAACATAGAAGTTAAGTCTCATTGAGTTTCACTCAACTTCAGTTTTGGCCCAATGCAAGTCAATGGGGATTTCAAAAGTGAGTTTGAGATGTTGAAGTGCACTTTGAAAAACAGTTGGGAAACCATCCAAACAGTTCTTAACCATAAGGGTACTGGGGTTTCATCATTTAGAACTGCTTTTACCAGAGTATTTTAACTTTCCACAGAGTTAGACTTGAAGGTAACTTGAATTCACCATGACGCATCAGGGCCTGAAAATCATTTTGTGTACACATGTGTGACGGCTTGTTTTCCACCAGGAAACTGTTCAGAACAGTTCATTTCTGTAAAAAACTATGTCGCAGATGTGTTTCAAGTGGTTTCACAACATAGAAGTTAAGTCTCATTGAGTTTCACTCAACTTCAGTTTTGGCCCAATGCAAGTCAATGGGGATTTCAAAAGTGAGTTTGAGATGTTGAAGTGCACTTTGAAAAACAGTTGGGAAACCATCCAAACAGTTCTTAACCATCAGGGTACTGGGGAATTTCATCATTTAGAACTGCTTTTACCAGAGTATTTTGACTTTCCACAGAGTTAGACTTGAAGGTAACTTGAATTCACCATAACGCGTTTCAGGGCCTGAAAATCACTTTGTGTACACATGTGTGACGGCTTGTTTTCCACCAGGAAACTGTTCAGAACAGTTCATTTCTGTAAAAAACTATGTCTCAGATGTGTTTCAAGTGGTTTCACAACATAGAAGTTAAGTCTCATTGAGTTTCACTCAACTTCAGTTTTGGCCCAATGCAAGTCAATGGGGATTTCAAAAGTGAGTTTGAGATGTTGAAGTGCACTTTGAAAAACAGTTGGGAAACCATCCAAACAGTTCTTAACCATAAGGGTACTGGGGTTTCATCATTTAGAACTGCTTTTACCAGAGTATTTTGACTTTCCACAGAGTTAGACTTGAAGGTAACTTGAATTCACCATAACGCGTTTCAGGGCCTGAAAATCACTTTGTGTACACATGTGTGACGGCTTGTTTTCCACCAGGAAACTGTTCAGAACAGTTCATTTCTGTAAAAAAACTATGTCTCAGATGTGTTTCAAGTGGTTTCACAACATAGAAGTTAAGTCTCATTGAGTTTCACTCAACTTCAGTTTTGGCCCAATGCAAGTCAATGGGGATTTCAAAAGTGAGTTTGAGATGTTGAAGTGCACTTTGAAAAACAGTTGGGAAACAATCCAAACAGCTCTTAACCATAAGGGTACTGGGGGTTTCATCATTTAGAACTGCTTTTACTAGAATATTTTGACTTTCCACAGAGTTAGACTTGAAGGTAACTTGAATTCACCATTACGCGCTTCAGGGCCTGAAAATCACTTTGTGTACACATGTGTGACGGCTTGTTTTCCACCAGGAAACTGTTCAAAACAGTTCATTTCTGTAAAAACTTATGTCGCAATGTGTTTCAAGTGGTTTCACAACATAGAAGTTAAGTCTCATTGAGTTTCACTCAACTTCAGTTTTGGCCCAATGCAAGTCAATGGGGATTTCAAAAGTGAGTTTGAGATGTTGAAGTGCACTTTGAAAAACAGTTGGGAAACCATCCAAACAGCTCTTAACCATAAGGGTACTGGGGTTTCATCATTTAGAACTGCTTTTACCAGCATATTTTGACTTTCCACAGAGTTAGACTTGAAGGTAACTTGAATTCACCATAACGCGTTTCAGGGCCTGAAAATCACTTTGTGTACACATGTGTGACGGCTTGTTTTCCACTAGGAAACTGTTCAAAACAGTTCATTTCTGTGAAATACTATGTCTCAGATGTGTTTCAAGTGGTTTCACAACATAGAAGTTAAGTCTCATTGAGTTTCACTCAACTTCAGTTTTGGCCCAATGCAAGTCAATGGGGATTTCAAAAGTGAGTTTGAGATGTTGAAGTGCACTTTGAAAAACAGTTGGGAAACCATCCAAACAGTTCTTAACCATAAGGGTACTGGGGTTTCATCATTTAGAACTGCTTTTACCAGAGTATTTTGACTTTCCACAGAGTTAGACTTGAAGGTAACTTGAATTCACCATGACGTTTCAGGGCCTGAAAATCACTTTGTGTACACATGTTTGACGGCTTGTTTTCCAACAGGAAACTGTTCAGAAAAGTTCATTTCTGTAAAAAACTATGTCGCAGATGTGTTTCAAGTGGTTTCACAACATAGAAGTTAAGTCTCATTGAGTTTCACTCAACTTCAGTTTTGGCCCAATGCAAGTCAATGGGGATTTCAAAAGTGAGTTTGAGATGTTGAAGTGCACTTTGAAAAACAGTTGGGAAACAATCCAAACAGTTCTTAACCATAAGGGTACTGGGGGTTTCATCATTTAGAACTGCTTTTACCAGAGTATTTTGACTTTCCACAGAGTTAGACTTGAAGGTAACTTGAATTCACCATAACGCTTCAGGGCCTGAAAATCACTTTGTGTACACATGTGTGACGGCTTGTTTTCCACCAGGAAACTGTTCAGAACAGTTCATTTCTGTAAAAACTATGTCTCAGATGTGTTTCAAGTGGTTTCACAACATAGAAGTTAAGTGTCATTGAGTTTCACTCAACTTCAGTTTTGGCCCAATGCAAGTCAATGGGGATTTCAAAAGTGAGTTTGAGATGTTGAAGTGCACTTTGAAAAACAGTTGGGAAACCATCCAAACAGTTCTTAACCATAAGGGTACTGGGGTTTTCATCATTTAGAACTGCTTTTACCAGAGTATTTTGACTTTCCACAGAGTTAGACTTGAAGGTAACTTGAATTCACCTTACGCGTTTCAGGGCCTGAAAATCACTTTGTGTACACATGTGTGACGGCTTGTTTTCCACCAGGAAACTGTTCAAAACAGTTCATTTCTGTAAAAAACTATGTCGCAGATGTGTTTCAAGTGGTTTCACAACATAGAAGTTAAGTCTCATTGAGTTTCACTCAACTTCAGTTTTGGCCCAATGCAAGTCAATGGGGATTTTAAAAGTGAGTTTGAGATGTTGAAGTGCACTTTGAAAAACAGTTGGGAAACCATCCAAACAGTTCTTAACCATAAGGGTACTGGGGTTTCATCATTTAGAACTGCTTTTACCAGAATATTTTGACTTTCCACAGAGTTAGACTTGAAGGTAACTTGAATTCACCATAACGCTTCAGGGCCTGAAAATCGCTTTGTGTACACATGTGTGACGGCTTGTTTTCCACCGGGAAACTGTTCAAAACAGTTCATTTCTGTAAAAACTATGTCGCAGATGTGTTTCAAGTGGTTTCACAACATAGAAGTTAAGTCTCATTGAGTTTCACTCAACTTCAGTTTTGGCCCAATGCAAGTCAATGGGGATTTCAAAAGTGAGTTTGAGATGTTGAAGTGCACTTTGAAAAACAGTTGGGAAACCATCCAAACAGTTTTTAACCATAAGGGTACTGGGGTTTCATCATTTAGAACTGCTTTTACCAGAGTATTTTGACTTTCCACAGAGTTAGACTTGAAGGTAACTTGAATTCACCATGACGCGTTTCAGGGCCTGAAAATCACTTCGTGTACACATGTGTGACGGCTTGTTTTCCACCAGGAAACTGTTCAGAACAGTTCATTTCTGTAAAAAACTATGTCTCAGTTGTGTTTCAAGTGGTTTCACAACATAGAAGTTAAGTCTTATTGAGTTTCACTCAACTTCAGTTTTGGCCAATGCAAGTCAATGGGGATTTCAAAAAGTGAGTTTGAGATGTTGAAGTGCACTTTGAAAAACAGTTGGGAAACCATCCAAACAGTTCTTAACCATAAGGGTACTGGGGGTTTCATCATTTAGAACTGCTTTTACCAGAGTATTTTGACTTTCCACAGAGTTAGACTTGAAGGTAACTTGAATTCACCATGACGCGCATCAGGGCCTGAAAATCATTTTGTGTACACATGTGTGACGGCTTGTTTTCCACCAGGAAACTGTTCAAAACAGTTCATTTCTGTAAAAAACTATGTCGCAGATGTGTTTCAAGTGGTTTCACAACATAGAAGTTAAGTCTCATTGAGTTTCACTCAACTTCAGTTTTGGCCCAATGCAAGTCAATGGGGATTTCAAAAGTGAGTTTGAGATGTTGAAGTGCACTTTGAAAACAGTTGGGAAACCATCCAAACAGTTCTTAACCATCAGGGTACTGGGGATTCATCATTTAGAACTGTTTTACCAGAGTATTTTGACTTTCCACAGAGTTAGACTTGAAGGTAACTTGAATTCACCATACGCGTTTCAGGGCCTTAAAATCACATTGTGTACACATGTGTGACGGCTTGTTTTCCACCAGGAAACTGTTCAGAACAGTTCATTTCTGTAAAAACTATGTCTCAGATGTGTTTCAAGTGGTTTCACAACATAGAAGTTAAGTCTCATTGAGTTTCACTCAACTTCAGTTTTGGCCCATTCAAGTCAATGGGGATTTCAAAAGTGAGTTTGAGATGTTGAAGTGCACTTTGAAAAACAGTTGGGAAACCATCCAAACAGTTCTTAACCATCAGGTACTGGGGTTTCATCATTTAGAACTGCTTTTTACCAGAATATTTTGACTTTCCACAGAGTTAGATTTGAAGGTAACTTGAATTTACTTATCACGTTTCAGGGCCTTAAAATCACATTGTGTACACATGTGTGACGGCTTGTTTTCCACCAGGAAACTGTTCAGAACAGTTCATTTCTGTAAAAAACTATGTCTCAGATGTGTTTCAAGTGGTTTCACAACATAGAAGTTAAGTCTCATTGAGTTTCACTCAACTTCAGTTTTGGTCCATTGCAAGTCAATGGGGATTTCAGAAAGTGAGTTTGAGATGTTGAAGTGCACTTTGAAAAACAGTTGGGAAACCATCCAAAGAGTTCTTAACCATCAGGGTACTGGGGGTTTCTCATCATTTAGAACTGCTTTTACCAGAATATTTTGACTTTCCCACAGAGTTAGACTTGAAGGTAACTTGAATTCACCATGGCGCTGACAGGGCCTGAAAATCATTTTGTATACACATGTGTTGACGGCTTGTTTTCCACCAGGAAACTGTTCAGAACAGTTCATTTCTGTAAAAACTATGTCTCAGATGTGTTTCAAGTGGTTTCACAACAGAAGTTACGTCTCATTGAGTTTCACTCAACTTCAGTTTTGGCTCAACAAGTCAATGGGGATTTCAAAAAGTGAGTCTTTGAGAATGTTCGAAGTGCACTTTGAAAAACAGTTGAAGGAAACACAATCCAAACAGTTCTTAACCATCAAGGGATACTAGGGAATTCATCATTTAAAACTGCTTTTACCAGAGTATTTTGACTTTCCACAGAGTTAGACTTGAAGGTAACTTGAATTCACATGACGCACACAGGGCCTGAAAATCATTTTGTGTACATGTTTTGGGGGGTTTTTTCCCAACGGGTTTTAAAACATTTATTTTGTAAAACTTTCCCCCAGTTTGGTTTCAGGGTTTTCCCAAACTGGTTGCCTTGAGTTTTATTAATTTTTTTTGGGTAATGAAATAAGGGTTAAAAAAAGGTTTTAGTTTAACTTTTAAAAAACAGGGGCCATCAAACCCTTTTTAACCAAATATTTTGGGTTTATTTTAAAACTTTTACCAAAAATTTTTACCCAAATTGATTGTTCCTTGTTCACCAAATTGGGTTAAAAAATCCTTTTTTAACATGGTGAGGGCCTTTTTTCCACCAAAAATTTCCCTTTTTCTTTTTAAAAACTAGTTAAAATTTTTCAAAAAAAAAAAGTTAAGTTTTGAGTCCCCAACCATTGGAACAAAAAAATTTTCAAAAATTTTTTTTGGTTTTAATGACTTTAAAAATTAAAACCTTCAAACAGTTAACCAAAGGGGGGGGGGTTTTCTTAAAGTTTAAGTTTTTTGATTTTTGGTTTTTAAGGAATTTAAACCCCCTTTTTTAACAGGGCCAAAAAATCTTTTTGTTTACATTTTAAAATTTTTTTTCCCCAAAACTTTCAGGGTTCTTTTGTAAAATAGTTAGATGTGTTTCTTTTAAAAAAGGGGCCCCAATTTCATCCTTGGGTTTTCCCATTAAGAAGGGGTTTGGAAATATTTAATTTAAGGGTTTTTTAAAAACAGGGGGAAAAAACCAAACATTCAAAATGGGGTAGGGGGGTTTCCAAATTTAGAACCCGAAATTTTTTTCCCAAAAGGTTAATTGGGGTAATTGTTTACTTATAGTTAAAATTTAAACCTTTTTGCCATGGGGGTTTTTTTTTCCCAAAAAAAAATTCAAAAAACAGTGGGGTTTTCACTTTTTAAAATAAAGGTTCATTATTTCTTCCCCCCATTTTTCCCTCAAGAAGGGGGATTAAAAATGAAAGGGAACACTAAAAAAAAATTTTAAACCTTTCCCGGCCCTTAAATTTTTTTAAAATTTTTGAATATTTTTGTTTCCCAAAATAGATTAAGGGTAATTGGGTTTATAAATTTTCGTTTGGGCTGCCCCCAAAAAGTTTGAGTTGCCCAAAAAAAACCCCCAAATTTTTAAAACCAGTTGTTTTTAAAAGGGTTTAAAAATTTTCCCCATTGGATTTATAACTGTTTTTCCCTTTGAAGCCAAGGGGTTTTTAAAATTTTTTGAATTTTAAAGGCCCTTTAAAAAAAGGGGAAACCCCAAACGTTTTTAAAACAAATATGGGTTTTCATTTTAAACTGTTTCCAAATATTTTAATTTCCCCGTTTGCTTAAAGGGTAATTTTTTTAAAAGGTTAAAGGCCTAAAAAATTTTTTTTCACGCCTTTTGTTTTCCCCCTGAAACTGTTCAAAAATTTTTTTTAAAATTGTAAGATTTTTTTTTAATTTTTCCAAAACCGGTTAAGTTCTTGATTTCATTTCATTTGACCTTTTTTCAAGGGTTAAAAATTTATTTTTAATTTTTAAAAAGGGGAAAAAAAAATTTCCCCAAGGTTTTTGGGGTTTTCCCCACCAAAAATTTTCCAGAATTTTTTGATTTCCCAAAAGATTTTGATTTCCCTTTGAATTACCCAACCCCCTTTACCAAAAACTTTTGGCCCATTTTGACCTTTTTTTCCCAAAAATTTTCCCAATTCAAAAAACTAGCCAGTTTTCCTGAAACATTTGTCCTTTGGTTTACCTTTTTTTTTTCCAAAGAAAGTCGGGGGGTTTTTTAAAAAATAGTTTAGATTTTGGTCATTTTAAAAAAGTTGGGTCCAAACCTTTCTTTTGGGGTAAGGGGGGTTTCATTTTGAATTTTTTCCCAAAATTTTGACCCCAACGGGAAAACTTAAGGTATTTGTTCACCAAACGCTTTTACAAAAAATAATTGTTTCACAGTGTGAGGTTTTTTCCAACCCAAAAGGGCGAAATTCTTTTAAAAAACATGTTGATGTTTTCTTTGTTTCAACATAAAGAAAACCCCAAGTTTAAAACCAAATTTTTTTGGCCCAATTTATTAAAAAATTTTGTTTGGCCTTTTAAAAAACATTGGGAAAATTCCCAAAAAGTTTTAACCTGGACTGGGGGACTTTTAAACGTTTTTACCAAATATTTTATTTTCCACAGATTGTTAAAAAAATTAAATTCCCGGGCTAGGGCCTAAAAATCATTTGGCCAGGACGGTTTTTTTTCCAAAAAAATTTAAAAGTTCTTTTTTAAAAAAACTTTCCCAGATTTTTTCTTTTCAAAAAAAAGTTAAGTTTTTGGTTTCAAACTCTATTTTCTCAATTTTGGGGGATGCAAAAAGGATTTTTTTTTTTGGACTTTAAAAAACGGGGAAAAAAAAACCTTTTTAAACCTGGGTACGGGGCATCATTTGAACTGTTTTTTACCAGAGTTTTTTTAATTTTCCACAGATTAGACTTAAGTAAACCACCTAACGCGCCGGGGCCAAAATAAATTGGTACACATGTTGACGGTTGTTTTCCACCAGGAAACGTTCAAAACCATTTCTGAAAAAAATTTTTGTTTTAATGGTTTCAAACTGGTTAATCTCATTGAGTTTCACTCAACTTCTTTTGGCCTTTAAAAATGGGTTTAAAAAAGGTTTGAATGTTAAGGCACTTAAAAAACATTTGGGGAAAACCCACCCCAAAATTTTTAAAATTTAAATGGTTTATCCTTAAAAGTTTCCCCAAATTTTTTAATTTTCCCCAAGAGTTAGATTGAAGGTACCTTAAATTTAAATGCCGGGACAAAAAAAAATTTTTGGGTTTTAGGTTGTTTTACCGGAAACCCCCAAAAAGGTTCATTTCAAAAAACAGTCTCTTGTTTTTTTTTCAAATTTTTTCCCATTGAGTTTAAATATTTTGGGGTTGGTCATTGAAAAAAAAATTTTAATTTTAAATTTAAAACTTGCCCAAAACCAAAATTTTAACCTTTTTTTTTAAACCAAGGAACTTTTTAAAAAATTTTTTTTTAAAATTGTTTAAAAAAAACCTTAAAAGTTCACCAAAAGTAACATGTTAGGTTTTTCCCAGGGAAACTTTTAAAAAGTTCATTTTTAAAAAACAATTCTTTTTTCCCCCCCGTAAATAAAGGGGTTTTTTTAGCATTAAATTTTTGGAAACTCAAGTTTAAAAAAGTGGTTTAATTTGAAGGCTTAAAAAAAACCCCAAAAAAGGGATTAAAAGGGAAAAATTTGGGTTCACCATTTAAATTTTAAAATAATTTTTTCCAAGAGTTGATTAAGGAACTTAAATTTAAATGACCCAAGGCCAAAAAATTTTTTTTTCCAGGGGTTTGTTTTCCAACAAAATTTTCCGCATTTCATTTTAAAAAAAATAGCCGAGTTTTTAAAGGGGTTTAATTATGAAACCTTTGTTTCTAACAAACCCCCTTTGAATAAAGGGGGATTTAAAAAGTATTTAATTTTAAGATTTTGAAAAACGGGGGGGAAAAACTCCAAACGTTCCCTAATACGGGGGGTTTTCACATTTGGGTGTTTACCGGGAATTTAGATTTAAAATTTTAATTAAGGTATTTTAATTCACCATGGGGGAAAGGTTTAAAATTTTTTTTTGAAATTTGAAATGTTTTCCCAAGGGAAAAGTTAAAAATTTTTTTTAAAAAAGGGAATTTCATTTTTTTCCAACCTAGAAATCCTTGATCCCCAGTTTTATTTTCAAGGGGGGGGATTTAAAAAAAGGACGAGTTTTGAAGTATTTGAAAACATTGGAAACCATAAACGTTTTTCCAAAAGGGGACTGGGGTTTTATCATTTGAATTTTTTTTTCCAAAATTTTTATTTCCACAGAAGCTTAAATTTTCCCAAAATTTTTCCCCAAACCCCGGGGTTAAATTAAAATTTTTGACGCTTTTTTAACAGGAAACTTTCAAACAGCACTTAAAAATTTTTTTAGATGTTTTAAAATTTTACTTTAAAAGTTAGCCTATTTAAAACCCCCCCTTGGCCCTTGAACCCCGGGTTTAAAAAGGGGTTTTGGGGTTTTTTCCCTTTAAAAAATTGGGAAACAATCAAACAGTTCTTAAATAATTTTGGGGGTTTCTTTTAAACTGGGTTTAAGTATTTTTTTTTCCACAAGTTTTAAGCTGAATTCCCAAAAAGGTTAGGGTTAAAAATCACTTGAACATTGGACGTTTTCCAAAAAAATTTCAAACAGTTTTTTCTTAAAAAATATTCCAGAGGGTTTAATTTTTTAAACCCCATAAACCTTTGGGCCAAATTCTTTTTTCCAATGAAGCTGTTTAAAAAAGGGAGTTAGAGTTAACCTTTTTTAAAACTTTAAAACCCAATGTTTTTTAAAATTCTGGGGTTTCAATTTAAACTGTTTTCCCAAATCGCTTTAAGGTTGATTAGGAATTGAATTAAATGAAAGGGGGGAAAAAATTTTTTTTTACCATTTTTTTAGGGGGTTTTTTTCCCAAGGGAAATGAAAAAACAGTTATTTTTTAAAAAAAAGGGTGAAGTTTTTATTTTTTCCCCCAAAAAAATTTTTAGTTTA
The DNA here is from genome assembly GCF_016835505.1 of Polypterus senegalus. Taxonomy (NCBI): domain Eukaryota; kingdom Metazoa; phylum Chordata; class Cladistia; order Polypteriformes; family Polypteridae; genus Polypterus; species Polypterus senegalus. The sequence continues at coordinate 44,885 of NW_024386013.1, read as the reverse complement.
CCCCTTGTTTTACCGAAGTCGGGGGGATTTCAAAATAAGTTTGAGATGATCATTTAAAAACGAAAAAATCCAAAAGTTCTAACTCGGGGTTGGGGGTTTCAAAAAGTTTCCAGAATTTTTGATTTGGGATTTAAAAAATTAAAATACCCACCCAAAACTTTTGGTCCCCGTTTCCCTTTGTTTTAAACGGGAAACTTTCAAACAGTTAATTTTAAAAAAATTCCCAGGGGCCCGGGCCAAACATTTTAAACCCTTTGATTTTTTCAATTTTTTGGGAATGCAAGTAAATTTTTAAAAAAATAGTTTAGATGTTAAGTGATTTAAAAAAATTGGGGAAAACCCCAAGTTTAACCAAGGGGGGTTTTCCCCTTTGAACTGTTTTTCCAAATATTTGATTTAAGATTAACTTGGGGAATTAATTCAAAAAAAGCTTTTTTTAAAATTTAAAATTTTTCCCAGATTTTGTTTTTCCCCCAAAAATTTAAAACCCATTTCAAAAATTGTCTGATTTTTTGTTTAAAACATGGGGCCTTGGGTTTCCCAACCAAAATTTTGGTAAATTAAAAACAGGGGGTTTAAAAATGATTTAATTTAAGGATTAAAAACAAAAACCTTCCCAATTTCCGGGGGTATGGGGTTTCCCTTTTTAAAAATCTTTTAAAAATTTTTTGATTTTTCCAAATTTTAATTAAGGAAATTTGTTCCCCATGACCCCCAAGAATATTTTGTTTCACAAAGTTTGAGGTTTTTTTTTTCCCAACAAAAACCAAACGGGGCCCTTTTAAAAAATTGTGAATTGTTTAAGGGGTTTCCCACCAAAAGTTAACCATTATTTCCCTAACTTCAGTTTTGTCAACAACAAGGGGTAAAAGTTTAAATTTAAAACCAAAAAAACAGGGGAAAAAAAATTTTTTTAACCAGGGGACGGGGGAACCCCCAAACCCTTTTTAAATTTTTTTCCAAAATTGACTTAAGGTAACTTGAATTAAAACCCTTGGGGGCCTTAAAAACTTTTGGGTAACATGTTGACGGCTTGTTTTCCACCAGGAAACCAGAACAGATTTCTGTAAAAACTAGTCCAGATGTTTTCAAGGGGGTTTTCAAAAAATTAATTCATTGATTTTCACCCAATTTTTTGGCCCATTGCAAGTAAAAGGGGATTTAAAAAGTGATTTAGATTTGGCATTAAAACAGGGGGAAAAACCACCAAACATTTTCTGGGGTTTAAACCCTTTAGAATGCTTTCCCCAGAGTTTTAATTTTAAGATTAACTTAAGGTTTTTGAAATTCCCGGGGGGAAGTGTTTAAAATCAATTGTTCACAGGTTTTTTTCCCCCAAAAAAACTGTTGAAATTCATTTTTAAAAAAGTCTAAATGGTTTCAATTTTAAAACTTTGATTTTTTATAATTTTTTCCTTTGAAAAAAAGGGGGATTTCAAAAATTTAATTTAAGGATTTTGAAAACAGGGGGGAACTAAAATTTTAACCACAGGTATGGGGTCAATTTAAACTTTTTTTCCAAAAATATTTTGTTTTCAAGGTTAAATTGGGGAAAACGAATTTTAACGTTCCCTGAAAACCTTTGTAAAATTTGTTTTTCCTTTTTTCCCAAACTTTTAAAAACATTATTTCAAAACCAAAGTTTTTTCATCTTTTTCAAAAAAAAAGTTTTTTTTCACCTTTTTTAACAATCAAGGGGTTTAAAAAGGGTTTTAATTTGGGGAATCCCTTTTAAAAAGTTAAACCTCCAAAAGTTAGCCAAAAGGGGAAAATTTTTTCCCAAATTTTTTCCAGTTTTATTTCCAAAAGGTTAATTGAAGGCTTGTTCACCAACGAAAACGGGGTTTTAAAAAAATTTTTTTGTGCCCCATGTTTTTTCTTTTTTTCCAACAAAAATTTAAAAAAATTATTTCTTAAAAAATGTTCAAAGTTTTAAGTGGAAATTTAAAAGTTGCCTCAATTTCCCCAAACTAGTTTTGGCCCCATCAAAGAAGGGGTTTTAAAAAAGTATTTAATTAAGGTTTTGAAAAAATTGGGAAACAACCAACATTTCTTAAATATGGGGGGGTTTCACATTTAGTTTTTACCAGAATTTAGACCCCAAGTTTAATTAAAATTTCCAAGGGAAAAAGGGCCAAAAAATATTTTGTTACCATTTGCCTTTTTTCCCCGGAAATGTTAAAAAGTTATTTTTGAAAACTTTGAAAACTTTTTTTGACAACCAAAAACTCGGGTTTCACTCAACTCTTTTCCCAAAATTTTAAATTTCAAAAGGGTTTTAATGGGAACATTTAAAAACAGTTGGGAAAATCCAAATTTAGTGGGGTATTTTTCCCTTTTTTAAAAAATTTTTTTTCCAAAATTTTTTGAAAAACCAGAGTTAACTTTTTTTGAATTACCATGGGGGCCCATCACCAAAAAATTTTGGGAAAAAAAATTTTTAAAATTTTTAAAGGAAATTTAAACAGTTAAAAAAAACTTTCCAAGGTTTGGGTTTCACATTTAAAATTTTTCCTATTGATTTCCCCAAGATTTTGGGGATTGAATCAATGGTTTTAAAAGGGGAATTTTTTTTGGCATTTAAAAAATTAAAAAAAACTTTTAACCATATGGGAAAAATTTCACTTTTTTAATGTTTTCCCAAATATTTTTTTTCCCAAAGAGTTAATTTAAGGAATTTTCCCAAAGCGTTCAGGGTTAAAAAAGTTTAAATTGAGGTTGCCAATTAAAAGTTAAAAACATTATTTTAAAAAGTCTGTTTTTTTCAATTGTTTAAAAAATTTTAATTTCCAAGTTTACAAAAAATTTGGGTCCAATGCGCAAGGGTTTAAAAATATTTGGATTTAAGGATTTGCAGGGGAAACCCCCAACATTTTTTAACCAAAGGGTTTTTCATTTTAAACTGTTTTAAGTTTTTTTGATTTCCCAATTGCTTGGGAAATTAATTCAAATGGAAAACCAAAATATTTTGTGACACGGGACGGTTGCCACCAAAATTTCAAACATTTTTCTTAAAACTTTTTTAAAGTTTTTATTTTTTTTCCCCAAAACCAGTTAATTTTGATTCCCCATAACCAGTTTTGGCCTTTTGAAAAGGGGGATTTTAAAGTTTAAATTTTGGGTCACAAAAAATTAAAAAATCCAAAATTTTCTGGGTTTGGGGGTTTAAATTTTAAAACTCTTTTCCCAAAATTTTTTGCTTCCACGGGTTTTTAAAAGGAATTGAATTTTGAGGCCATAAAAAACATTTTTTAAAGTTTAGGTTTTTTTTTTAAAAACTTTAGAAAACTTTTCAAAATATTCCCAGATTGTTTAGGTAACTGAATTAAGTTTTTGGGTTTTTAAAATATTTTTAAATCGAAAAGGGGGGTTAAAAAAAAAGGGGTTTGAAGTTAACCTTAAAAAACAGTAAAATAAAAAGTTTAAAAAGGTGGGGGGGGTTTCACTTTAAATTTTCCAGAATTTTTGATTTCCCAAAAAAGTTAAAGGGTAAAATTAAACGGGGAACCTAAAATCATTTTTCAAGGTAGGGGTTTTTTTTCCCAAAGAAACTTTTCCCAAAATTTTTTTTGTAAAAAATTTCGATTCCCAAACAAAAAATTTCGGGTTTACTTTGTTTTCCCCAAAAAATCAAATTAAAATTTTAAAAAATTTACTTTTTGAAACAGGGGGGAAATTCCCAAAAGTTTCCCAAATTTTTGGGGTTTCATTTTTTAGAATTTTTTTAAAAATTTTTTGACTTTAAGGGGGAAAAACAAAATTCCCCCCCGGGTCGGTTTAAATCTTTTTTCCTTTTTTTATTTCTTGTTTTCCAAAGGAACTGTTCAAAGTCACTTAAAAATTTGTGAAGTTTTAAGTGGTTTCCAACAAAAGTTAAGCCATTATTTTTACCCAATTCCTTTTTTCAAAAAGAAGGGTGCAAAATGAGTTAATTTGGCCAAAAAAACAGGGGGGAAAAATAATTGTTTAAACCTAACTGGGAAAATTTTAAAATTTTTCCAAGTATTTTTTTCCAAGATTGTTTTAAGGAATTTTTATTCCCTTCCTTGGGCCCAAAATCACATGGGTAACAGGGTTGATTTTTTTCCCCCAAAATGAAAACTTTTTTCAAAAAACTTTTTTTTTTAATGGTTTAAAAATGTTCCTGGACCCCCAAATTTTTGGCCCATTCAATAAAAGTTTTTCCCTTATTGGATTTGAAGTGATTGAAAAAGGGGAAAAAATCCCTTTTAAACCACGGGGGGTACGGGTTTTTCCCCAATTTAGAACTGTTTTGAATATTTTGACTTTCCCAGATTGACTTAAAGGGTTTACTTAAATTTTACAATACGCTTCAGGGCCTGAAAACCTTTGGCACATTTTTGGGCCTTTTTTCCCCCTTTAAAAAACAGTTCATTTCGTAAAAACAATGCCCCTTTTTTTTTAAAAAATTGTCCATTGAGTTTCATTCAACTTCATTTTTGGGGCCCATTCAAGAAAAAATTTAAAAAGGGTTTAATTTAACATTTGAAAAACATTGGGGAAACAAAAAAAATTAAAAAAGGGTTTTTAAACCTTTAAATTTTTTGAATATTTTGTTTTTCCCAAAGTTGGGGGAAAATTTCCCCATGGGAAAACAGGGTAAAAACTTTTTTAAAAAATTTTGACGGTTTTTTAAAAACCTTTCAGAAAGTTTTTCTGTAAAAACTAGAGTTTTTCAATGGTTTCCCAACTAGGTTGCCATTGAGTTTTTTTAATTCGGGGTTTTTAAAGAATAATTTTTTAAAAAATTTTGGAAATCATTTTAAAAAAACGGGGGCCACCCAAAACCTTTTAAACCAATTTTTGGGTTTAAATTTTAATTTCCAGAATTTTTACTTTCCCGATTGTTGGGAATTTTTTTAAATTTTCAAAAATAAATTTTTTAACATGTGCGGTTGTTTCCCCCCCCGAAAAAGAGAAAGCTTTCCTTAAAACTATTTCAATTATTTCGGTTTAAAAATTTTTTAATTTGGAAAACCTTTTTTGGCCAATAAAAGGGGTTTTAAAAAGTGGTTTATTTTAAGGACTTTAAAAATTTAAAACCTCCAAAATTTTAAATTTAAAGGGGACGGGGGAATTCTTTTAGCGCCCAAATATTTTTTCCACAGAGTTGTTAAGGAATTTGTTCAAAGGGGCCATCCCTGAAAAATTTTTTTTCAATGTTTAGGTTTTTTTCCAACAAAAAGTTAGCTTCATTTTTTAAAAAACTATTGAAGGTTTTAAGGGTTTAAAAAGAAGTTAAGTCCTTGACAAATTTCAGGGCTAAACAAAGAATGGGGTTAAAAAGGATTTAAAAATTTTTATTAAAAAAAATTAAAACTAAACTTTTTAACCATGGGTCGGGGAAAAATTTAAAAGTTTTTCCAGGTATTTTAAACTTTCCAAATTAATTGGGGAATTTAATTCCCTTAATTTCTGGGAAAAAATTGGGTTAAATGGTAGGCTTTTTTTTCCCACCAAAATTTCAGAACATTTTTAAAATAGTTAGATTTTTTAAGGGGTTTAAAACATGGAACTCCATTTCCTAATTTTGGGCCCTTTTAAATTTTTAAAAATATTTAAATTTAAGTGACTTTGAAAAAACAAAAACAACCCAAAAAGAACCTTTTGTTGGGGTTTATTTTTTTAAACGCTTTCCAGAATATTTTATTTGGTAAAAACTTGGGGAAATGTTTCATGTTCACCGAAAATCCGTTTATTTTTTTTTTTGGCTTTTTTCCCCAAAATTCAAAAAGTTATTTCTGAAAAAAAAAATTGGATTTTCACGGGTTTACAAAAAAGAAATCTCATTAGCCTTTTCAATATTTTCCCTTAAGTAAGATTTAAAAGGTTTGAATTTAAGGGGGTTTTTAAAACATTGGGAAACAAAAACGTTTTCCAAAAGGGGACTTTCAAAGTCTTTCCAATATTTAGATTTCCAAGGTTAACTTAAAGGGTAACTTTTAAATGAGTAAACCAAAATTTTTTTTGGGCCCTTTTGTTTTTTTTTTCCCAAAGGGAAAATGTTAAAAGTTTTTTTTAAAAAAAAATTGGAAATTTATTTTTTTTTTTCAAAACCTGGTTAATCTCAGGGTTTACCAATTTTTGCCCTTAAGTGGGGGGGATTTGAAAATTTAAGTTAAGGCCCTTTTGAAAACTTGCAATAAACGTTTTCCCGGGACTTTAAATATTTGAACCTTTCCAAAATTTTTGTTTCCCACAGATTTAGCTTAAATAACTTAATTCCCGGGGTCAGGGTTTGAAATTTTTTTGGGAATGTTGAGGCTTTTTAACAGGAAACTTTCAAACAGTTTTTTCAAAAAATTTGTCCAGATTGTTTCAGGTTTTAAAACTTTAAGTTATTTTTTCTTAATTCCCTCCCTAAAAAAGGGGTTAAAATGGTAAATGTTAAAGTTTTAAAACGGGGGAAACCCCAAACGTTTTTAAACAGAAAAAAAATTTTTTTGTTTTACCAGTTTTTTTAATTCCCCGAAAAAACCCCTTTCCTTAATTTTGGGTTTCGGGAAAAATAAGGGTGAACATTGACCTTTTTTTAAAAACGTTCAAACATCATTTTGCTTTTCTAGATGTTTTTCGGGTTTTTAAAATGAGTTAATTTAGATTTAAAACTTTTTTTTTGGCCTTAAAAAAAAATTTTTTAAAAAGTAGTTTTTTAAGGAAAAAAAAAACTTTTTTGGGGAAACCTTTCCAAAAAGTTTTCCCATGGTCTTAAATTATCCTTAAAATCTTTTTAACTTTTTCCCCTTGATTAAAGGATTGAATTCATGGCGGAACCTGAAAAATCAATTTTTAAACCATGGTACGGTTTTTCCACCAAACTGTTAAAAGTTTTTTTTAAAAACTTGTTAGGTTTTAAGGGTTTTAAACTAAAATTACCTTTTTGGTTTAAACCCCTTATTTTGGCCCAAAAGCTGTTTCAAAAGTGAGGGGAAGGAAAGCCTTTGAAAACAGAAAAAAATAAAAAGTTCAACCATAGGTACTGGGGGTTTCATAATTTAGTGCTTTCCAAAAATTTTTTGATTTCCAAGAGTTGATTGAAGGAATTAAAATTTTTTTTCCCCCTTTGGGGGCCTAAATCGTTTGGTAACATTTGACTTTTTTTTCCCCAGGGGGAAATTTAAAAACCCTTTCGTAAAAAAGCAGAGGTTTTTATTTTGGTTTCACAAAAGGTTTAAGTCCTTGATTTCATTCAATTTTTTTTTGGGTCCAAGAAAAAGGGGGATTTCAAAATATTTTAATGTTAAGTGTTTAAAAAAAGGGGGGAAAACCATAAAAACAGTTTTGAAAAGGGGTATGGGGTTTCAATTTTTTAAAAGTTTAAAAATTTTTGTTTTTCCCAAAAGTTGGGAACAATTCACCATACCATCGGGGGGGTCATTTTTTGGCCCCTGTTTACGGTTTTTTTTTCCCAAAAGGGAAACGGGGTTTAACTTTTTTTTAAAAACCTTCCCCGATTGTTTGTTTTCACTTTAAAGGTTCCCCGACCATAACTAATTTTTCCCATTGCAAGTATGGGTTTAAAAGGGAGTTAGTTTTAAATCATTAAAAATTGGGGAAACAATAAAAAGTTTCAAAGGGGTTGGGGGTTTATTTTTAAACTTTTTTAAAATTTTTTATTTTCCCAAAGGGATTGTTAATTGAATTCCCTACGAAAGGGTTTTAAAAATTTTTTTGGTAACTTGTTACCTTTTTCCACGGGTGAAAAATTTTTCTGTAAAAATTTTTCAAAGATTTCTTTTTTTTCCCAAAAACCCCTTTGTCTCATTGGTTTCATTTCATTTTGATTTAAGTCAATGGGGTTTCCAAAAGATTTTTGGATTTGAAGTTTTAAAAAAAGTTAAAAAATAAAAACTTTAACCATGGGAGGGGTTTATCTTTTGAACTGTTTTCCCAAAATATTTTGCTTTCCAAATTGACTTAAGGTAACTTGACCCCCCATACGCCGACAGGGCCTAAAAATTTTTTTTAAAATTTTTTTGGGTTTTTTCCCAAAAGGAAACTGTTTAAAACGTTCATTTCAAAACTATGTTCAAGTTTTAATTTTCCAAAACTAGAAGTCTCATTGGTTTTCAACTTCATTTTTGGGCCTGAAGGGGGATTTAAAAAAGTGAGTTTGAGATGTTGAAGTGCTTTTTAAAACATTTGGGGAAAACCCATCCAAAAGCTCTACCAAAGGGTACGGGGTTTACATTTAGAATTGTTTTACCAGAATTTTTTTCCCCCCTTTTAAGGAATTACACCATGACCCCATCAGGCCTAAAAATTTTTTTAATTTTACCTTTTTTTCCAACGGGAAAACGTTAGCATTTTTTTAAAAAAATATGTCTGATGTTTTCAAGGGTTTCAAAATTTTTAGTTTCATTTTTAAAATTTTTTGGATTCAAGTAGGGGTTTTAAAAAGTGATTTGAATTTAACACTTTAAAAAGGGGCAACCCAAAATTTTTTTCCAAATTTTTTGGGGTTTCCCACATTTAAAACCTTTTAAGGTATTTTGATTTCCCAGAGAAGGGAATTTTTTCCCTTTGACGCCAAAAACCAAAATCATTTTTAAAAATGTTGAGGTTTGTTTTCCAAAGGAAGTTCGCATTATTTCAAAAATTCCCTTGTTTTCTGGTTTCAAAAATAAAATTAATTATTGATTTAAACCCATTTTTGGCCCATTCAACATAATTTGGGGGTTTTAATTTTAATGTTTAAAAAAGTTAAACCCAAAATTTTCCCCTAGGTAGGGGGGTTTTCCCCAAAAAGCCCCAAATTTTTTTTTTGACTTTACGAGTTTTAAGGAACTTGAATTTATTTACGGGCCTAAAAACCCTTTTTAAAAAGGGATTTTTTTTTCCCACCAAACTATTCCCATTCATTTCTTTAAAAAAAAGTGGTTTAGGGTTTAAAAAAAAGGAAACCATAAATTTCCATTCAATATTTTCCCATTAAGAAGGGGTTTCAAATATTTGATTTAAGGGTTTTTTGAAAACTTGAAAATCCCAGCCCTAACCTGGGTACTGGGGGTTTTTTAAATGTTTTAAAGTATTTTTTTACAAGTTGCAAAGGTCTTGTTAAAAGGGAAAGGGAAAAATTTTTTGGTCCATTTTCCCTTGTTTTCCACCAAAAAAGTTCAAAAATTTTTTTTAAAAAAACTTTTTTAAGGGGGTTTTTTCATTTTTTTCCAAACCTAGAAGGTCCATTAGCCCTCAACTCAGTTTTGGCCCTTTCAAGTAAGGGATTTAGAAATGTTTTAGAGGAAATTTTAAAACAGGGGGAAACAAAAAGTTTTCCACAGGCGGGGGTTTCAATTTTTAGTTTTTTCCGAAATTTGTTTTTAAATTAACTTAAAGGGTAATTTTAAAAAATTTCACCTTAAAAATTTTTTTGGTTTTTCAAGTTTGAGGTTTTTTAAAGGAAATTTAAAACGTACAAAAAAATTTCCCAAGGTTTTCGGGTTTTCCCAAAAATTTAGAATGTTAGAATTAATTCTTTTTTTTAATCAAGTAAGGGGGGTTTTAAAAAGGGTTTGGGTTTGAATCATTTTTGAAAAAGTTGGGAAAAAAAAACGTCAACAAAAGGGTAGGGGTTTCCAAATTTAAAAGGGTTTTCCCAAATATTTTTTTTCCCAAGAGTTAATTAATTATTTTCCCATAAGTTTTGTTTTAAAATAATTGTTTAAAAATTTGGGGACCTTGCCACCAAAAATTTAAAAGTTCATTTCTTAAAACTTTTCCAGATTATTTTTTTTCAAAACGAAGATTAATTTTCCTAACTAGTTTTGGTCCAATGCAAGTCAATGGGATTTCAAAAAGTGAGTTTGAGATGTTGAAGTGCACTTTGAAAACAGTTGGGAAACCATCCAAACAGCTCTTAGCCATATAAGGGTACTGGGGTTTCTATCATTTAGAATTGCTTTTACCAGAATATTTTGACTTTCCACAGAGTTAGACTTGAAGGTAACTTGATTCCACCATGACGTGCATCAGGCCTGAAAATCATTTTGTAAAATCTATGTTTGACGGTTGAGCTTCTTTCCAACAGGAAACTTGTTCAGAATAGTTCATTTCTGTACAAAACTATGTCCTTATGTGTTTCAAGTGAGCCACATTATAAAAGTTGTCTCATTGAGTTTCACCTAACTGAGTTTTGGGCTCATTGTGTGTCAATGGGATTTCAAAAAAAGGAGTTTGAGATTTTGAAGTGCACTTTGAAAATAGTTGGGAAACAATCCAAACAGTTCTTAACCATAAGGGTACTAGGGTTTCCATCATTTTAGAACTGCTTTTACCAGAGTATTTAGGGACTTTCCACAGAGAGTGCTAGGAATTGAAGGTAACTTGAATTCATCATGACGCTAACAGGGGTCTAAAAATCATTTTGTGTACACATGTTTGACGTATTTGTTTTCCACCAGGAACTGTCTTTTCAAAACAGTTCATTTCTGTGAAAACTATGTCGAAGATGTATTTCCATTTTGTTTCACAAATCCTAGAAGTTAAGTCCTGGCATTGAGTTTCACTTACTTCAGTTTTGGTCCAATGTGTCAATGGGGATTTAAAAAGTGAGTTTGAGATGTTGAAGTGCACTTGAAAAACAGTTGGAAACTATCCAAACAGCTCTTTAACCATAAGTGGGTACTGGGGTTTGTATCATTTAGAACTGCTTTTTACCAGAATATTTTGATTCTCCACAGAGTTGGGACTTGAAGGTAACTTGAATTCACCATAACGCTTCAGGGAATCTGAAAATCATACATTGTTTACACATGTGTGGACGGCCTTGTTTTCCAAATTCTAAAATGTTCAGAACAGTTCACCTATTTCTAAAACTATGTCTCTGATGTATTTCTGCTGTTTCCACAAATATAGTTAAGTCTCATTGAGTTTCACTCAACTTCACTCTTGGTCCAATGCAAGTCAATGGGGATTTCAAAAAGTGACATATGTTAAAGTACCCTTGAAAACAGTTTGGGAAACCATCCAATCAGCTCTTAAACTATAAGTGCGGGTACCTGGGGTTTCACTATTTAAACTGTTTTTACCAGAATATTTTGACTTTCCACAGAGTTGACTTGAAGGTAACTTGAATTCACAATGACGCAAGATCAGGCCTGAAAACCATTTTGTTCACATGTTTGACGGCTTTGTTTTCCAAATATGGAAACCGTTCAGAACAGTTCATTTCTGTAAAAACTATGTCGTGATGTGTTTCAAGTGGTTTCTACAACACAGAAGTTAAGTCTCAGTTGAGTTTCACTCAACTTCAGTTTTGCCCAATACAAGTCAATGGGATGTCAAAAGTGAGTATGAGATGTTCAAGTGCACATTGAAAACAGTTGGGAAACCATCCAAATAGTTCTAACCATCAGGGTAAAATGGTAAATCTTATCCCTGAACTGCTTTCACCAGAGTATTTTAACTTCCACAGAGTTAGACTTGAAGGTAACTTGAATTCACTATGACCCGTGGATAGTGCCTTAAAATCACACATTGTGTACATGTGTGACATGTCGAGCTTTCCACCAGGAAACTGTTCAGAATAGCCCATTTCTAAAACTATGTCTCTAGATGTGCTCATAAGTGAGCCTCACAACATAGATTTTATCGCCCCATTGAGTTTCACCAACTTAGTTTTGGCCCATTGTGTAAGTCAATGGGGATTGCAAAGTGAGTTTGAGATGTTGAAGTGTGCACTTTTGAAAACAGTTGGGAAACAATCCAAACAGTTTCTAACCATCAGGGTACTGGGGGTTTCATCATTTAGAACTGCTTTTACCTAGAATATTTTTGACTTTCCACAGAGTTAGACTTGAAGGTAACTTGAATTTACTTCTATCACGCTTGTGCCTTGAAAAATCGCTTTGTGTACATTATTACAGACGGCTTGTTTTCCACCCTCAAAACTATTCAAAACAGTTAATTTCTAAAACAATGTCGCGGCATGTGCTCTTCATCTGGTTTCACAATATAGAAGTTAAGTCTCATTGAGTTTCATATCTTAACTTCTGCTTGGTCCAATGCGCCAATGGGGTATTTCAAAAAAGTGAGTTTGAGATGTTGAAGCGCACTTTTGAAAAACAGTCTGAAACCAATCCAAAACAGCTCTTAGCTTATAAGGGTACTGGGGGTTTCACTCATTTAGGAATTGCTTTTACAGAATATTATTTGACTTTCCACAGAGTTAGACTTGAAGGTAACTTGAATTCACCCATGACGCCGTGATCAGGGCCTGAAAACTACTTTGTGTACCCATGTTTGACGGTTTGTTTTCCAACAGGAAACTGTTCAGAAATTGTGCTCCGGCCTCTTGTAAAAACCATGTCCTAGATGTGTTTTGTAAGTGGTTTCACATTATAGAAGTTGGTCTCATTATTTCACTAACTGGTTTTGGGCCCATTGCAAGTCAATGGATTTCAAAAAGTGAGTTTGAGATTTTATGCACTTGGAAAACAGTTGTGAAACAATCCAAACAGTTCTTAAACCATAAGGGTACTAGGGGCTTTCATCATTTAGAACTGCTTTTACCAGAGTATTTGACCCCTTCCACAAGAGTTGTTGTAGACTTAAAGGTAACTTGAATTCACCCATGACGCGCAACAGGGCCTTAAAAATCACTCTTTGTGTACACATGTTTGACGGTTTCATTTTCCACACCAGGGAAACTGTTCAAACAGTTCATTTCTGTGAAAACTATGTCGAAGATGTATCACTTTGTTTCACAACCTAGAAGTTAAGTCTCATTGAGTTTACCTAACTTCAGCTTCATCCAATGCAAGTCACTGGGATTTAAAAAGTGAGTTTGAGGATGTTGAAGTGCACTTTGCACAGTTGGGAAAACCATCCATCCAAAATTTTAACCATATGGTACTGGGGGTTTCTACTCATTTAGAACTGCTTTACCAGGAATATTTGACTTCTCCACAGAGTTTACCTTGAAGGTAACTTGAATTCACCATAACGCTGCTTAGGGTCTGAAAATCACATTGTTTAAGCACATGTGTGACGCATTGCTTTTCCACCTGAAAAATGTTCATAGAAATAGTTCATTTCTGTAAAAAAACTATGTCTCAGATGTATTTCAAGTTGTTTCACAACATAGAAGTTAAGTTTCATTGAGTTTCACTCAACTTCAATTTTGTCCAATGTAAGCCAATGGGGATTTGCAAAAGTGAGTTTGAGATGCTGGAAGGCACTTTGAAAAACAGTTGGGAAAACCATCCAATCAGCTCTTAAATCCATAAGGCGGGTAATACTGGGGTTTCATCATTTAGAACTGTTTTTACCAGAATATTTCCGACTTACCTTCCACAGAGTTAGACTGGAAGGTAACTTGAATCTACCATGACGCTTATCAGGCCTGAGAAAAATCATTTTGAAGTTCACATGTTTGACGGTTTGTTTGAACAGGAAACTGTTCAGAACAGCTCATTTCTGTAAAAACTATGCCGCAGATGTGTTTCAAGTGGTTTCACAAATACAGAGGTTGGTGCCCTACTGAGTTTCACTCAACTTCAGTTTTGGCTCAATACAAGTCAATCTCTGCCTACCACACCAACCCCTCATCCCATCCCCTTCCGGGGAATTCATCATTTAGAACTGTTTTTACCAGGAGTATTTTAACTTTCCACACAGAGTTAGACTTGAAGGTAACTTGAATTCACCTTAACGTTGTTCTTAGGCCTTAAAAATCACATGGTGTATACGTGTGACGGCTTATTTTCCACCAGGAACTGTTCAGAACAGTTCATTTCTTGTAAAAACTATGTCTAAGATGTTTTTCAAGTGGTTTCACAACATAGATTTGCCCTACTGAGTTCTCACCTTCAACTTGCCTGGGCCCATTGCAAGTCAATGGGGATTTCTAGAAAGTGAGTTTGAGATGTTGCACTCTGAAAATAGCGCTAAAACAACTAAACAGTTCTTAACCATCAGGGTGTACTAGTTTCCATCATTTAGAACTGCTTTTACCAGAATATTTTGACTTTCCACAGAGTTAGACTTGAAGGTAACTTTGAATTTACTTCTATCACGCTTGTGCCCGAAAACGCTGGTGTACACATGTGTGACGGCTTGTTTTCCACTGAAACTTATTCAAAACAGCCCATTTCTGTAAAAAACAATGCTCGCAGATGTGTTTCATCTGGTTTCACAACCTAGAAGTTAAGTCTCATTGAGTTTCACTCAACTTCAGTTTTGGCCCCACCCAAGTCACTGGGATTTCAGAAAGTGAGTTTGAGATGTTGAAGTGCACTTTTGAAAAACAGTTGGGAAAAACAATCCAAACAGTTCTTAACCATCAGGGTACTGGGGGTTTCATCATTTAGAACCGTTTTTACCAGAATGGACTTCATGAGTTAGACTTAAAGGTAACTTGAATTTACTTAATATCACGCTTCAGGGCCTGAAAATCGCCAGGTACATGCTGTGGACGGCTTGTTTTCCACCGGAAACTCTATTCAAAACAATTAATTTCTGTAAAAAACAATGTCGCAGATGTGTTTCATCTGGTTTCACAACATAGAAGTTAAGTCTCATTGAGTTTCATTCAACTTCAGTTTTGGTCCAATGCACCAATGGGATTTCTAAAAAGCAGTTTTGTGATGTTGAAGGCGTGCACTTTGAAAAACAGTTGGGAAACCATCCAAACAGCTCTTAGCCATAAGGGTACTGGGGTTTGTACTCATTTAGAATTGCTTTTACCTGTGAATATTTTGACTTTCCACAGAGTTAACACTTAAAATTTGAATCTACCATGACGCTGCGATCAGGGCCTGAAAATAATTTGTGTACCCATAAGTTTGACTATTATTTTCCAAATATGAAACTGTTCAGAACAGTTCATTTCTGTAAAAAACTATGTCTCCAGATGTGTTTCAAGTGGTTTCACATTATAGAAGAGCCCCATTGAGTTTCACCCAACTGAAGTTTTGGCCCATTGCAAGTCAGCTGGGATTTCCTAAAAGTGAGTTTGAGATTTTGAAGTGCACTTGAAAAACAGTTGGGAAACAATCCAAACAGTTCTAAACCATAAGTGTAGCCAGTTTCATCACGAACTGCTTTACCAGAGCATTTAGACTTCCACAGAGTTAGACTTGAAGGTAACTTCTGAATTCACCATGACGCTACAACAGGGCCTAAAATCATTTTAGGTGCCACATGTTTGACGGTTTGTTTTCCACCAGGAAACGTTCTGCCAGTTCATTTCTGTGGAAAAAACGATGCCCAAGATGTATTTCATTTTGTTTCACAAACTAGAAGCAGCCCTACTGATTTCACTCAACTTCAGTTTTGGACCCTTGCAAGTCAATGGGGATTTGTGAAAGTGAGTCGTGAGATGCTGAAGCGTAACTTTGAAAACAGTTGGGAAACAATCCAAACAGTTCTAAATCCATCAGGGTAATTGGGGTTTCACTCATTTAGGAACTGCTTTTTACCAGAATATTTTGACTTCCACAGAGTTAGACTTGAAGGTATCTTGAATTCACCATGATCGCTATCAGGGCCTGGAAAATCTCATTTTGTGTATACATGTTTGACACGGCTTTATTTTCCAACAGGGAAACTTTTCAGAACAGTTCATTTCTGTAAAACTATGTCAGATGTGTTTCCAAGTGGTTTCCACAACATAAAGTTAAGTGCCCATTGAGTTTCACTCAAACCCCAGCCTTTGGCTTATACAAGTCAATGGCCAAAAGTGAGTATGAGATGTTCAAGTGTGACTTTGAAAACAGAAGTTGGGAAAACAATCCAAATAAAGCTTTTAACCATCAGGGTACTGGGAAATTCATCACTTAGAACTGCTTTTACTTTTATATTTTAACTTTCCAACAGAGTTAGGACTTGAAGGTAACTTGAATTCACCGTGACGCACAAAGCCTGGAAAATCACTTTGTGTACACATGTGTGGACGGCTTGTTTTCCACTAGGAAAACTGAAACCAAGAACAGTTCCATTTCTGTAAAAACTATGTCTCAGATGTGTTTCATGGTTTCACAAACATAGAAGTTAAGTCTCATTGAGTTTCACTCAACTTTAGTTTCTTGTCAATTGCAAGTCATAGGATTTAAAGTGTTTGAGATGTTGAAGTGCACTTCTTGAAAATAGTTAAAACAATCCAGTTCAGTTCTGAACTACCAGGGTACTGGGGGTTTTACTCATTTAGGAACTGCTTTTACCAGAAAATTTTGACTTCCACAGAGTTAGATTGAAGTTAAAACTTGAATCTGACGCGATCAGGGCTCCGGAGAAAAATCATTTTGTGTACACATGTTTGACGGCTTGTATTTCCAACAGGAAACTGTTCAGAAATAGTTCATTTCGTAAAAACTATGTCGCAAATGCTTCAAGTGGTTTCACAAATACAGAAGAAACCCCATTGAGTTTCACCTAACTTCAGTTTTAACCCAATGCAAGTCAATGGGGATTTTAAAATTGAGTTTGAGATGTTGAAAAATTTGAAAACAGTTGGGAACCAACTAAACAGCTCTTAACCCTAAGGGGCAATTGGGGATTTCATCATTTAGAACTGCTTTTACCAGTATTTTGACTTCCATAGAGATAAGTTAGACTTGAAGAACTTGAATCAACGGTTTGTTCTAAAACGCTACTGTTACACATGTGTGACGCTTGTTTTCCACCCTAAAAATGTTCAGAACAGTTCATTTCTGTAAAAACTATGTCTCAGATGTATTTTCAAGTTGTTTCACAACATAGCAGTTCATTGAGTTTCCACTCAACTTCAATTTTTGGCCCAATGCAAGCCAATGGGGATTTCCAAAAAGTGAGTTTGAGATGTTGAAGTGGAACTTTCAAAAACAGTTGGGAAACCTTCCAAACAGCTCTTAACCATAAGGGTACTGGGGGGTTCTAATTATTTAGAACTGCTTTTACCAATATTTTTGACTTCCACAGAGTTAGACTTTGAAGGTAACTGAATTCACCATGACGCGATCAGGGCCTGGAAATCACTTTGAAAATCATATGTTTGACGGCTTGTTTTCCAACAGGAAACTGTTCAGAAATAGTTCATTTCTGTAAAAACTATGTCGCAGATGTGCTTCAAGTGGTTTCACAACACAGAAGTTAAGTCTCACTACCTAAACTCTGCCTTGGCTCAATACAAGTCAATGGGGATGTCAAAAGTGAGTATGAGATGTTCATGTTAATTTGAAAACAGTTGGAAACAATCCAAACTGTTCTGCAACTATCAGGGTACTGGGGAATTCATCACTTAGAACTGCTTTTACCAGAGTATTTTAACTTCTTCCACAGAGTTATAGACTTGAAGGTAACTTCTTGTTCACCTTAACGCTGCTTCAGGCCTTAAAATCACATGGTGGTGCGCCAAGCATGTGTGACGGCTTGTTTTCCACCAGGAAACTGTTCAGAACAGTTCATTCTGTAAAAACTATGTCTCAGATGTGTTTCAAGTGGTTTCAAATATAGATTTTGTATTGCCTCATTGAGTTTTACCTAACTTAGTTCTGTTCTCCATTGCAAGTCAATGGGGATTTCAGAAAGTGAGTTTGAGATGTTAGCGCACTTTGAAAACAACAGTTGGAAACAACGCAAACAGTTCTTAATCCATCAGGTACTGGGGTTTCATCATTTAGAACTGCTTTTACCAGAATATTTTGACTTTCCAAGCAGAGTTGCTAGACTTGAAGGTAACTTGAATTTACTTATCACGCTTCAGGCCTGAAAAATCGCTTAGTACACATGTGTGACGGTTTGTTTTCCACCGGGAAACCATTCAAAACAGTCACTTAAAAACAATGTCGTGAGATGTAGTTTCATCTGGTTTCACAACCTAGAAGTCTCATTGAGTTTCACTCAACTTAGTTTTGGCCCATTCCAAGTCAATGGGGACTCTAGAAAGTGATTTGAGATGTTGAAGGCGCACTTAGAAAAACAGTTGGGAAACAATCCAAACAGTTCTAACCATCAGGGTACTCAGGGGTTTCTAATTTCACTAGGAACTGCTTTTACCGAATATTTGACTTTCCACAGAGAGTTAGACCTTGAAGGTAACTTGAATTTACTTCTATCAATGTTTCAGGGCCTGAAAATTTGTGTACACACATGTTGACTGCCTTTTGTTTTCCACCGGGAAACTTGGCCCAAAACAGTTAATTTCTGTAAAATCCATGTCGCAGATGTGTTTCATCTATTTCTACAACATAGAAGCAGCCCCATTGAGTTTCATTTAACTTGTGCTTTATCCAAATGCAAGTCAATGGGGATTTCAAAAAAGTGAGTTTTGAGATGTTGAAGTGCACTTTGAAAAACAGTTGGGAAACCATATCCAACAGCTCTACTATAAGGGTACTGGGGTTTCACCATTTAGAATTGCTTTTACCAGAATATTTGACTTTCCACAGAGTTAGAATTTAGTTGCAACTTGAATCTACTCATGACGCTGCGATCAGGGCCTGGAAAATCATTTTGTGTACCATGCCACGGCTTGTTTCTTTTCCAACAGGAACGAACAGTTCATTTCGTAAAAACTATGTCTCAGATGTGTTTCAAGTGGAGCCACATTATAGAAGTTACTGCCTCTACTAGAGTTTCACCTAATCAGTTTTGGCCCATTAAAAGTCAATGACTTGCAAGTAGTTTTGAGATTTGAAGTGCACTTTGAAAAATAGTTGTGAAACAAATCCAAACAGTTCTTAACCATATGGGTACTAGGGGTTTCATCATTTAGAACGTGAGTATTTAGACTTTCCACAGAGTTAAATTTGAAGGTACCGAATTCACCTACGACGCTAAATAGGGCCTGGAAAATCATTTTGTGTACTAGTTTGACGGTTTTGTTTTCCACCAGGAAACTGTTTAAAACAGTCACTTCTGTGGAAAACTATGTCGGAAGATGTATTTCACTTGCTCTACTAAACCTAGAAGTTAAGTCTCATTGAGTTTCACTCAATCCCAGTTTTGGTCCAATGTGTCAATGGGATTTTGTAAAAGTGAGTTTAAAGTGCACTTGAAAACAGAAGAAACCATCCAAATAGCCTTAACCATAAGGGTACTGGGACTACCTGGCTTAGAACTGCTTTTACCAGAATATTTTGACTTTCCAGTAGAGTTATGACTTGAAGGTAACTGAATTCACCATAACGCTGCTTTCAGGTCTGAAAAATCACATTGTTTACACATGTGTGACGGCTTGTTTTCCCACCCAGCCGTTCACAGAATAGTCAGCCCCAAAACGTCTAGATGTTTCAAGTTGTTGCTAGAAGTTAAGTCTCATTGAGTTTCACTCAACTTCAATTTTGGTCCAATGCAAGTCAATGGGGATTTCAAAGTGAGTTTTGAGATGCTGTAGGTGTACCTCGAAAACAGTTGGGAAACCATCCAATCAGCTCTAACTATAAGGGTATCACTAAATTTCATCATTTAGAACTGCTTCTACTAGAATATTTTGACTTACCAGAGTTAGACTTGAAGGTAACTTGAATTCACCCATGACGCCGCATCAGGGCCTCTTGAGCACCAGCCTTTGTGCTCCAGCGCTCTACGGTTTGTTTTCCAACAGGAAACTGTTCAGAAACAGTTCCATTTCTGTAAAAAACTATGTCGCAGGATGTGTTTCAAGTGGTTTCCATAACACAGGTTAAGTCTCATTGAGTTTCACCCAACTTCAGTTTTGCCCAATACAAGTCAATGGGGATGCTCAGCAAGTGAGTAGAGATGTTCAAGTGCACTTTGAAAACAGTTAAACAATCCAAACTGTTCTTAACCATCAGGGTAAATTGGGGAATTCATCATTTAGAACTGCTTTACCAGTATTTTAACTTTCCACAGAGCGGAATTTGAAGGTAACTTGAATTCACCTTAACCTGCTTCAGGGCCTTAAATCACATGGTGTATACATGTGTGACGTAATATTTCCAAATTTCAGGAAACTGTCTTCAGAACAAAGCTCATTTCTCTGTAAAACTATGTCTAAGATGTTTTCTGGTTTCACAATTACAGATTTTACGCCTCTACATTGAGTTTCACTCAACTTCTGGTTCTGGCCCATTGTCAATGGGGATTTCAGAAAGTGAGTTTGAGATAGCGTAATCTCTTTGAAAACAGAAGCTGGGAAACAATCCAAACAACAGTTCTGTGAACCATCAGGGTACTGGGGTTTCTGTCCCATTTAGAACTGCTTTACCAGTGAATTTTGAGACTTTCCACAGAGTTGGGGATCTCCCCATAACTTGAATTTACTTCTATCACGCTTGTGGCCTTGAAAATCGCTTTGTGTACACATGCGCGTGTGACGGGTTTGTTTTCCACCGGAAACTATTCAAAACAGTTCATTTCTGTAAAAACAATGTCGCAGATGTGTTCTTAATCTGGTTTCACAACCTAGAAGGGAGTCCCATTGAGTTTCCCCCACCCAACTTCAGTTTTGGCCCAACCCCAAGTCAAATGGGGATTTCAGAAAGTGAGCCTGGTAGATGTTGTATGCACTTGAAAACAGTTGGGAAACAATCCAAACAGTTCTTAACCATCAGGGTACTGGGTTTCATCATTTAGAACTGCTTTTACCAGAATATTTTAATTTCACAGATTAGACTTCCTTGAAGGTAACTTGAATTTACTTATCACGCTTCAGGGCCTGAAAATCGCTTTAGTACATATGTGTGACGGTTTGTTTCCTGCACCGAAACTATTCAAAACAATTAATTTGTAAAAAACAATGTCGCAGATGTGTCATCTGTTATCATACAAAATATAGTTAAGTCTCATTGAGTTTCATTCAACTTCAGTTTTGGTCCAATGTAAGTCAATGGGGATTTTAAAAAAAAAAGTGAGTTTGAGATGCTAGCTGCACTTTGAAAACAGTTGGGAAACCATCCAACAATTTTAATGTATAAGGGTACTGGGGGTTTCACTAGCTTAGATTGCTTTTTACTAGAATATTTTGACTTCTTTCCACAGAGCAGACTTGAAGGTAACTTCTGAATTCACCATGACGCTTATCAGGCCTGAAAGAATTTTGTAAATTCAAGGTTTGACGTAGTTTGTTTTCCAACAGGAAAACTGTCTAAATTAGTCACTTGTAAAAACTATGTCTCAGATGTGTGTTTCAAGTGGTTTCTACATTATAGTAGTTACGTCTCATTGAGTTTCACCCTAACTGAAGCTGTTCATTGCAGTCATGGATTTCAAAAGTGAGTTTGAGATTTTGAAGGCACTTTGAAAACAGTTGTCATCCAAACAGTTCCAACCACAAGGGTGGCAATTGGGGCTCATCATTTAGAACTGCTTACCAGAGTATTTAGGATCTTCCACAGAGTTAGACTTGAAGGTAACTTGAATTCACCATGACGCCGCAACAGGGCCTAAAAATCATTTGTGTACACATAGTTTAGACGGCTTGCTTCACCTGAAACTGTTCAAAACAGTTCATATTTCTGTGAAAACGATGCCGAAGATGTATTTCATTTTATATTTCACAACCTAGAAGTTAAGTCTCATTGATTTTCACTCAACTTCAGTTTTGGAATCTCGCGTGTCAATGGGGATTTCTGTGAAAGTGAGTTTGAGATGTTGAAGTGCACTTTTGAAAACAGTTGGGGAAACAATCCAAACAGTTCTAACCATCAGGGTACTGGGTTTCACCATTTAGGAACTGCTTTTACCAGAATATTTTGACTCCTTCCACAGAGTTGACTTGAAGGTATCTTGAATCTACCCATGACGCATCAGGGCCTGAAAAATCATTTTGTGTACACATGTTTGACGGCTTTGTTTTCCAAACAGAAACTTTTCTAGAACAGTTCATTTCTGTAAAACTATGTCGAATGTGTTTCAAGTGGTTCTCGCCAAATATAAAGTTAAGTCTTATTGAGTTTTTACCTTAAACTTCAGTTTTGGCTTAATACAACAATGGGGATGCCAAAAGTGAGTATGAGATGTCTGCACTTTGAAACAGTTGGGAAAACAATCCAAAACAGTTTCTTTAACCATCGAAATTGGAAATTCACTATTTAGGAACCAAATGTTTCTACCAGAGTATTTTAACTTTCCACAGAGTTAGACTCCTGAAGCAAAACTTGAATTCACCAAGTGACGCTGCACAGTGCCTGAAAATCACTTTGTGTACACATGTAAGGACGGCTTGTTTTCCACCAGGAAACTGTTCAGTACACTACTGTAAAAAACTATGTCCAGATGTGTTTCAAGTGGTTTCACAAATATAGAGTTAAGTCTCATTGAGTTTCACCAACTTTAGTTTCCACAACGGTAAGTCAATGGGGATTTCTGTGAAAGTGAGTTTGAGATGTTAGCGCACTTTGAAAACAGTTGGGAAAACAATCCGTAAACAGTTCTTAAACTATCAGGGTACTGGGGTTTCCACTATTTAGAACTGCTTTTACCAGAAAAATTTTGACTTTCCACAGAAAGTTAGATTGAAGGTAACTTAAATCTACCTGGGCGACGCCGCATCAGGCTCCTTCCTGAAAATCATTTTTGTGTACATGTATGTTTGACGTATTATTTTCCAAATATGAAACTGTTCATCAGTTCATTTCTGTAAAACTATGTCGCAAAATGTTTCCAAGTTGGTTTCACAAATATAAGAAGTTAATTCTACGAGTTTCATCAACTTCAGTTTTGGCCCAATGTCAATGTGGGATTTTAAAATTGAGTTTGAGATGTTGAAGTGCACTTTGAAAACAGTTGGGAAACCATCCAAATGAAGCTCTAACCCTAAGGGTACTTGGGGATTTAATTACGAACTGCTTCATCTAGAGTATTTTGACTTTCCACAGAGATAGACTTGAAGATAACTTGAATTCACCATAACGCTGCTTCAGGTTCTGGAAAAATTGTTTACACATGTGGTGGACGGTTTGTTTCCACCCAAAAAATGTTCAGAACAGTTCATTTCTGTAAAAAACTATGTTCCAGATGTATTTCAAGTTGTTTCGCCAACATAGAAGTTAGTCCATTTGAGTTTCCACCTCAACTTCAATTTTATCCAATGTAAACAATGGGATTTCAAAAAGTGAGTTTGAGATAAAGGAACTTTCTCCTAAAAACAGTTAAAACCTCCTAAACAGCTCTTAAACCATAAGGGTACCTGCAAATCTACTATTTAGAACTGCTTAAAATGGTGAAGATTTGACTTTCCACAGAGTTAGACTTGAAGGTAACTTCTAACTACACCATGACGCCGCATCAGGGGCCTGAAAATCATTTTGTGTTCATATGTTTGACGCCTTGTTTCAACAGGAACCGCCCAACAGCCTTCTAAACTATGTTCTGTGATGTGTTTCATAAGTGGTTTCACAAATGACAGAGAGAGCCCCATTGAGTTTCACTCAATCAGTTTTGGCTCATAATACAAGTCAATGTACAAAAAGTAAGGAGATGTTCAAGGGTGACTTTGAAAACAGTTAAAGTCAATCCAAACTGTTCTCTTAACCACTAGGGTACTAAATTCATCATTTAGAACTGGTTTTACCAGAGTATTTTAACTTTCCAGTTAGAGCATAGGATCAGGTAACTGAAATTCAATCTTTAACGCTGCCTTTCAGGCTCCTTAAAATCACATGGTGTACATATGCGTGATGGCTTGTTTTCCAATTAGAAACTGTTCAGAATGCCCTACTTTGTAAAACTATGTCGTAGATGTGTGTTTCAAGTAATTTCTACAACATAGCAGTAAGACTGGCTGAGTTTCACTCAACTTCAGTTTTACCCAATGCAAAGCCAATGGGATTTCAAAAAGTGAGTAAGGAGATTAAAGCACTTGAAAACAGTTGGGAAACCGATTCAAACAGCTCTAGCCAGCAAGGGTACTGGGGGTTCTAATATTTAGAATTGTTTACCAGAATATTTTGACTTCTTCCACAGAGTTAGACTTGAAGGTAACTTGAATTCACCCATGACGCGATCAGGGCCTGAAAATATTTTGTAAAAATCTATGTTTGACGGCTTGTTTTCCAACAACAGGAAACTGTCTAGAACAGTTCATTTCTGTAAAAAACTATGTCTCAGATGTGTTTCATGGTTTCACATTATAAGTTACGTCTCATTGAGTTTCACTCAACTGATAAGTTTCTGGGGTCTACTGTAAAGTCAATGGGATTTCAAAAGTGAGTTGGTATCTTTGAAGTGCACTTTGAAAAACAGTTGTGAAACAATCCAAACAGTTCTTAAACTATAAGGTACTAGGGGTTTCACTACGAACTGCTTTTACCTAGAGTATTTAGACTTTCCACAGAGTTAGACTTGAAGGTAACTTGAATTCACCATGACGCAAATAAAATTAAAATCATTTTGTGTACACACATGTTTGACGCATATTTGTTTTCCACCAGGAAACTGTTTAAAATGAAGTCTTACTTCTGTGAAAACTATGTCGAAGATGTATTTCATTTGTTTCACAAACCTGTAGTTAAGTCTCATTGAGCTCTACCTACCAGTTTTGGTCCAATGTAAGTCAATGGGGATTTAAAAAGTGAGTTTGAGATGTTGAAGTGTATTTTGAAAAACAGTTGGGAAAAACCATCCAACAGCTCTTTTAACCATAAGGGTACTGGGGGTTTCACTATTTAGAAACCAGCTTTTACTCAGAATATTTTGACTTCCACAGAGTTAGACTTAGAAGGTAACTTGAATTACCCATAACGCTGCTTTCAGGGTCTGGAAAAATCACATTGTTTACATGTGGACGGCTTGTTTTCCACCCTGAAAAAAATGTTCAGAAATAAGTTCATTTCTGTAAAAACTATGTTCAGATGTATTTCAAGCTGTTTCACAACATAGAAGTTAAGTCTCATTGAGTTTCACCTAACTCACCTCTTTGGTCCAATGTGTCGCTGGGGATTTCAAAAAAGTGAGTTTGAGATGTTGAAGTGCACTTTGAAAAACAGTTGGGAAACCATCCACCGCTCTTAACCATAAGGGTACTGGGGGTTTCATCACATTTAGAACTGCTTTACCTGTATTATTTTGACTACCTACAGAGTTAGACTTGAAGGTAACTTGAATTCACCATGACGCCGCATCAGCCTGAAAATCATTTTGTGTTCACATGTTTGACGGTTTGTTTTCCAACAGGAAACTGTTCAGAACAGTTCATTTCTGCAAAACTATGTCGTAGATGCTGTGTTTCAAGTGGTTTCACAACACAGAGGTAAGTTAAAGCCCCATTGAGTTTCAATTCTCAACTCTGCCTTTGGCCTAAATACAAGTCAATGGGATGTCAAAAGTGAGTATGAGATGTTCGCGTGACTCGAAAACAGTTGGGAAACAATCCAAACCGTTCTTAACCATCAGGGTACTGGGGAATCTTACTCATTTAGAACCAAGCTTTACCAGGAGTATTTAAAACTTTCCACAGAGTTAGACTTGAAGGTAACTTGAATTCACCTTAACGCGTTTCAGGGCCTTAAAATCACATGGTGTACACATGTGTGACGGCTTATTTTCCACCAGGAAACTGTTCAGAACAGTTCATTTCTGTAAAAAACTATGTCTAAGATGTTTTTCAAGTGGTTTCACAACATAGATTTTACTGCCCCATTGAGTTTCAACACTCAACTTAGTTCTGTACCCATTAATAAAAGTCAATGGGGATTTCAGAAAGTGAGTTTGAGAGATGTTGAAGTGCACTTTGAAAAACAGTTGGGAAACAATCCAAACAGCGTTCTTAACCATCAGGGTACTGGGGGTTTCATCATTTAGAACCGCTTCTTACCTAGAATATTTTGACTTTCCACAGAGTTAGACTTGAAGGTAACTTGAATTTTACTTCTATCACGTTTCAGGGTCTGAAAATCGGCGTTTCTTTGTGTACACACATATGTGTGACGGCTTGTTTTCCCACCGGGAAACTATTCAAAATACTATTTCTAAAAAATAAATGTCGCGAGATGTGTTTCATCTGGTTTCGCAACCTAGAAGTTAAGTCTCTGAGTTTCACCAACTTCAGTTTTTCAACGCATTCCAAGTCAATGGGATTTGTGAAAAGTGAGAGTTTGGTATGCCATGCACTTTGAAAACAGTTGGGAAACAATCCAAACAGTTCCCAACCATCAGGTACTGGGGGTTTCATCATTTAGAACTGTTTCTACCCAGAATACTTTGACTTTCCACAGAGTTGACCCCACAGTGAATTTACGTATCACGTTTCAGGGCCTGAAAATCGCTAGTGTACACATGTGTGACGGCTTGTTTTCCACCGGAAACTATTCAAAACAATTAATTTCTGTAAAAACAATGTCGCAGATGTGTTTGCATCTGGTTTCACAAATATAGAAGGTCTACTGAGTCACATTCAACTTCAGTTTCTATCCAATGCAAGTCACCGGGATTTCAAAAAGCAGTTTGAGATAGCCGTTGAAGGCACTTTGAAAATAGTTGGGAAACCATCCAACAGCTCTTAGCCATAAGGGTACTAGCTCAAATTATTTAGAATTCTGCTTTTACCATGAATATTTTGACTTTCCACAGAGAGTTAGACTTGAAGGTAACTTGAATTCACCATGATTTGATCAGGGCCTGGAAATCATTTTGTGTACCCATGTTTGACGGTTTATTTTCCAATGGTGGAAACTGTTCGTAGTTCATTTCTGTAAAAACTATGTCTCAGATGTGTTTCAAGTGGTTTCACATTATAGTTACGTCTCATTGAGTTTCACCTAACTGAGTTTTGGCCCATTGCAAGTCAATGGATTTCAAAAAGTGAGTTTGAGATTTTAAAGTGCACTTGAAAACAGTTGGGAAACAATCCAAACAGTTCTTAACTATATGGTACTAATTTTATCATTTAGAACTGCTTACCTAGAGATGGGATCTTTCCACAGAGTTAGGACTTGAAGGTAACTTGAATTCACCATGACGCCGCAACAGTGGGCCTAAAAATCATTACTTTTGTGTGTGTACACATGTTTGACGTATTTGTTTTCCACCTGGAAACTGTTCAAACAGTTCATTTCTGTGAAAACGATGTCAAGATGTATTTCATTTTGTTTCACAACCTAGAAGTTAAGTCTCATTGATTTTCACTCAACTTCAGTTGGACCTTGGTAAGTCAATGGGGATTTCAGAAAGTGAGTTTGTGATGTTAGTGCACTTTGAAAACAGTTGGGAAACAATCCAAATAGTTCTTAACCATCAGGGTACCTTGGGGGTTTTACTCATTTAGGAACTGTTTACTGTGAATATTTTTGACTTCTTTCCACAGAGTTAGACTCTGAAGGTATCTTGAATCACCATGACGCCGCATCAGGGCCTGGAAAATCATTTTGTGTACACATGTTTGACGGCTTGTTTCTTCAACAGGAAACTTTTCAGAACAGTTCATTCTCTGTAAAACTATGTAGATGTGTCGCTGGTTTCACAACATAAAAGTTAAGTCTTATTGAGTTTTCTCATACTAAACTTCAGTTTTGGCTTACTACAAGTCAATGGGGATGTCAAAAGTGAGTATGAGATGTTCAAGTGCACTTGAAAACAGTTGGGAAACAATCCAAACAGTTTTAACCATCAGGGTATCACCTTGGAAATTCATCATTTA
This sequence comes from Polypterus senegalus, assembly GCF_016835505.1. Lineage (NCBI taxonomy): Eukaryota > Metazoa > Chordata > Cladistia > Polypteriformes > Polypteridae > Polypterus > Polypterus senegalus. Next base: position 17,350 of record NW_024386013.1, on the reverse strand, counting down.
GAACTGCTTTACCAGAGTATTTTAATCCTTCCATGAGTTAGACTTGAAGGTAACTTGAATTCACCAGACGCTATGTCAGTGCCTGAAATCACTTTGTGTACACATGGTGTGACGCTTCTGTTTTCCACCAGGAAAACTGTTCAGAACAGTTCATTTCTGTAGAAAAACTATGTCCTGTGATGTGTTTCAAGTGGTTTCACAACATAGAAGTTAAGTCTCATTGAGTTTCACTCAACTTTAGTTTCCTTTTTAATAATTGCAAGCCAATGGGGATTTTGAAAGTGAGTTTGAGATGCCGAAGTGCACTTTGAAAAACAGAAGCAAAACAATCCAAACAGTTCTTAAATCCATCAGGTACCAGTTCTACTCATTTAGAACTGCTTTTACCAGAAAATTTTGACTTCTTCCACAGAGTATAGATTGAAGGTAACTTGAATCTACCCACACGCTGCATCAGGGCCTGAGAAAATCATTTTGTGTACACATGTTTGAATGCTTGTTTTCTCCAACAGGAAACTGTTCAGAATATGCCCATTTCTGCGGCAAAAACTATGCGTCGTGAAATGTGTTTCATGGTTTCACAACATAGTTAAGTCTCATTGAGTTCGCACTAACTTAGTTTTGGCCCAATGTCACGGGATTTAAAAAATTGAGTTTGGAGATGTTGAAGTGCACTTGAAAACAGTTGGGAAACCATCCAAACAGCTCTTAACCCTAAGGGTATCACTGGGGATTTCATCATTTAGAACTGCTTTTACCAGAGTTTTGACTTTCCACAGAGATAGACTTGAAGATAACTTTGAATTCAATTATATAACGCTGCTTTTCAGGTGGTTCTGAAATCACATTGTTTTACACATGTACGGGTTTGTTTTCCACCCAAAAATGTTCTAGAAATGTGTTCATTTCTTCTGTAAAAAAACTATGTCTCAGATGTATTTCCTGCAAGTTGTTTCACAACATAGAAGTTAAGTCTCATTGAGTTTCACCCAACTTCACTCTTGGTCCAATGTCAATGGGATTTCTAAAAAGTGAGTTTGAGATGTTGAAGTGAACTTTCAAAACAGTTGGGAAACCTTCAAAGAAGCTCTTGTAACTATAAGGGCAATTGGGGGTTTCGCATCATTTAGAACTGCTTCTACCAGAATATTTTGACTCCCTTCCACAGAGTTAGACTTGAAGGTAACTTGAATTCACCCATGACGCGATCAGTGCCTAAAAATCATTTTTTTGTGTTCACATTGTTTGACGGTTTGTTTTCCAACAGGAAACTGTTCAGAATGAAGTTCACTTCTGTAAAAAACTATGTTTATGTATCAAGTGGTTTCACAACACAGAAGCAGCCCTACGAGTCACCCAACCAGTTTGGGCTCAATACAGTCAATGGGGATACAAAAGTTTTGAGTATGAGATGTTCAAGGTACTTTGAAAGTTGTTGGGAAACAACCCAACTGTTCTTAAATCCATCAGGTAACAAATTCATCATTTAGAACTGGGTTTTACTTTAGAGTATTTATAGAATCCTTCTGTTAGAAGAATTTGAAGTGTAAATTCCACCCACCTTAACGCGTTTGAAATCTATAAAATCACATGGTGTGCTGATGTGGTGATGTGGCTTGTTTTTCACTAGAAACCAGGAACAGTTCATTTCTGTAAAAATCATGTCCTAGATGTTTTTCAAGTGGTTTCAAACATAGAAGTTAATCCTCATTGAGTTTCACTCAACTTCACTGGCCCATTGCAAGTGTAAAATGGGATTTCAAAAAGGAGTTTGAGATGTTGAAGTGCACATTGAAAACAGTTAAAGTCCATCCAAACAGTTCTTAAACTACTGTGCAATTGTAAATCATCCTTGTGTCCTGCTTTCACCAGGAGTATTTTAACTTTCCACAGAGTTAGATCGAAGCAACTTAAGAACGTCATGACGCTGGATAGTGCCTGAAAATACATTTCTGCGCCATATGGCCATTTGTTTCCACCAGGAAACTGTTCAGAATAGTTCATTTCGCAAAAACCATGTCCTAGATAAAATGCACAACATAGATTTTACGTCTCATTGAAGCTCACCTAACCAGCCCTAAGTACACGCAAGTCAATGGGGATTTGAAAGTTTGAGGATGTTGGAAGGCACTTGAAAACAGTTAAAACAAACTCAAATGTAGCTCCTAAACTATCAGGGTAACAAAGCCACTCACGAACTGCCTTTACCGCATTATTTTAATTCTTCCACAGAGTTAGAATTTGAAGTAACTTGAATTTACTTTATCACGTTTCAGGGCCTGAAAATCGCTTTGTACATATGTGTGACGGTTTGTTTTCCACTGGAAACTATTCAAAACAGCCCATTGTAAAACAATGTCGCATGGTTTTAATCTGGTTTCATACAACCTAGGTTAAGTCTCATATTGAGTTTTACCCAACTTCAGTTTTAACACCCCAAGTCAATGGGATTTCAGAAAGTGAGTTTTGAGATGTTGAAGTGCACTGTAGCAGTTGGGAAAAATAACCAAAACAGTTCTAAACTATCAGGCAATTGGGGTTTCACTACGTAGAAACCGCTTTTACCAGAATATTTCTTTGACTTCCGCCAGAGTTACCTTGAAGTAAATTTGAATTTACTTATCACGCTTCAGGCCTGAAAATCAGGTACATGACGGCTTGTTTTCCACCACCGAAACTGTTCCAAAACAGCTAATTTCTGTAAAACAATGTCGTAGATGTGTTTAATCTGGTTTCTACAAATATAGAAGCGTTCCATTGAGTTTCACCCAATCCTAGCCAGTCCAAATGCCACAGATTTCAAAAAGTGAGTTTACAAGAAGTGCACTTTGAAAACAGTGTTGGTAAACCAGCCTTAGCCAAGGGCGCGGTACTGGGGGCTTTTCATCATTGGGGAACTGCTTTACCGTAATATTTTGACTTCTTCTGCCAGAGTTAGACTTGAAGGTAACTTGAATTAACTAAACCGCTTTAGGTCTGAAGCATTTGTTTATACATGTCTGACTTTATTTGTTTTCCACCAAAAATGTCGCAGAACAATCTATTTGTAAAAACTATACGCAGATTTATTTCAAGTGTTTCTAAACATGTGCTAAGTTCTCATTTGTTTCACCTAACTTCAGTTTTGGCCACCGCAAGCCAATGGATTTCAAACAGTTTGAGATGCTAGTGCACTTTGAAAAAACAGTTGGGAAACCATCAAACAGCAGCTCTAAATTATAAAAGGGTACTGGGGTTTCATCATTTTAGAACTGCTTTACAGAATATTTTGACTTTCACAGAGTTAGACTTGAAAGGTAGCAGATTCACCATGGCGTGTCAGTGCCTGAAAATCACTTTGTTTACACATGTGTGGCGACTTGTTTTCCACCAAGGAAACTGTTCTGAACAGATCATCTGTGTAAAAACTATATCTCAGATGTGTTTCAAGTGGTTTCACAACATATAAGTTAAGCCCCATTGGGTTTCACTCAACTTCAGTTTTGGCCCAATGCAAGTCAATGGGGATTTCAGAAAGTGAGTTTGGGATGTTGAAGTGCACTTTGAAAAACAGTTGGGAAACCAATCCAAACAGTTCTTAACTATCAGGGGTACTGGGATTTACTCATTTAGAACTGCTTTTACCAGAGTATTTTGACTTTCCACAGAGTTAGACTTGAAGGTAACTTGAATTCACCATACACGGATCAGGACCTGAAAATCACTTTGTGTACACATGTGTGGCGGCTTGTTTTCCAACAGGAAACTGTTCAGAACAGTTCATTTCTGTAAAAACTATAAGCAGATGTATTTCAAGTGGTTTCACAAATATAGCAGTTAAGTCTCATTGAGTTTCACTGAACTTCAGTTTTGGCCCAATGCAAGTCAATGGGGATTTTAAAAAGTGAGTATGAGATGTTGAAGTGCACTTTGAAAAACAGTTGGGAAACCATCCAAACAGTTCTTAACCATAAGGGTACTGGGAAATTCATCATTTAGAACTGCTTTTACCAGAGTATTTTGACTTTCCACAGAGTTAGACTTGAAGGTAGCTTGAATTCACTTATGACGCGTTGAAGTGCCTAAAAATCACTTTGTGTACACATTATGTGACGCTTGTTTTCCACCAGGTAGAAACTATTCAAACAGTTCATTTCTGTAAAACTACTATTTCATAGATGTGTTTCAAGTGGTTTCACAACATAGAAGTTAAGTCTCATTGAGTTTCATTCAACTTCAGTTTTGGTCCAATGCAGAGTCAAAGGGGATTTCAAAAGTGAGTTATGAGATGTTGAAGTGCACATTGAAAACAGTTGGGAAACCAATCCAAACAGTTCTTAACCATCAGAGGTACTGGGGGTTTCATCATTTAGAACTTCTTTTACCAGAATATTTTGACTTTCCACAGAGTTAGACTTGAAGGTAACTTGAATTCACTTATAACGCGCTCAGGGCCTGAAAATCACTTTGTGTACACATGTGTAAGACGGCTTGTTTTCCACCCCAGGGAAACTGTTCAAAACAGTTCATTTCTGTGAAAAACTATGTCGCAGATGTGTTTCAAGTGGTTTCACAACATAGAAGTTAAGTCTCATTGAATTTCACTCAACTTCAGTTTTGGTCCAATGCAAGTCAAAGGGGATTTCAAAAAGTGAGTTTGAGATGTTGAAGTGCACTTTGAAAAAACAGTTGGGAAACCATCCAAACAGTTCTTAACCATAAGGGGTACTGGGAAATTCATCATTTAGAACTGCTTTTACCAGAGTATTTTGACTTTCCACAGAGTTAGACTTGAAGGTAACTTGAATTCACCATAACGCATGTCAGTGCTCTGAAAATCATTTTGTGTACACATGTTTGACGCGTTTGTTTTCCAACAGGAAACTGTTCAGAACAGTTCATTTCTTGTAAAAAACTATGTCTCAGATGTGTTTCAAGTGGTTTCACAACATAGAAGTTTAGTCTCTAGGAGTTTCACTCAACTTCTGTTTTGGCCCTTTGCAAGTCAATGGGGATGTCAAAAAGTGAGTAGGAGATATTCAAGTGCACTTTGAAAAACAGTTGGGAAAACAATCCAAACAGTTCTTAACCATCAGGTTACTGGGAATTTCACATCATTTAGAACTACTTTTACCAAATTATTTTAACTTTCCACAGAGTTAGACTTGAAGGTAACTTGAATTCACCTTAGCGTTGCCAGGGTCTGAAAATCACATGGTGTATACATGTGTGACGGCTTATTTTCCACTCAGGAAACTGTTCAGAACAGTTCATTTCTGTAAAAACTATATCGCAGATGTTTTTAAGTGGTTTCAACAACATAGAAGTTAACTCTCATTGAGTTTCACTCAACTTCAGTTTTGGCCCATTGCAAGTAAATGGGGATTTCAAAAAGTGAGTTTGAGATGTTGAAGTGCACATTGAAAAACAGTTGGGAAAACCATCCAAACAGTTCTTAACCATCAGGGTACTGGTAAATTCATCATTTAGAACTGCTTTCACCAGAGTATTTTGACTTTCCCGCAGAGTTAGACTTGAAGGTGGCAACTTGAATTCACCACTGGCGTGTGACAGTGCCTAGAAAATCACATTGTGTACACATGTGTGGCAGCTTATTTTCCACCACAGGAAACTGTTCAGAACAGTTCATTTCTGTAAAAAACTATGTCACCGAAGTGTTTCATGCTGGTTTTCACAACATAGAAGTTACGTCTCATTGAGTTTCACTCAACTTCAGTTTTGGCCCATTGCAAGTCAATGGGGATTTCCAGAAAGTGAGTTTGAGATGTTGAAGTGCACTTTAAAAACAGGTTGAGGAAACAATCCAAACAGTTCTTAACCATCAGGGTACTGGGGGTTTCATCATTTAGAACTGCTTTTACCAGAATATTTTGACTTTCCACAGAGTTAGACTTGAAGGTGGCTTGATTTCACTAACGTTTCAGGGCCTGAAAATACACTTTGTGTACACATGTGTTGACGCTTGTTTTCCACGGGGAAACTATTCAAAACAGTTCATTTCTGTAAAAACAATGCAGATGTGTTTCAACTGGATTTCACAACATAGAAGTTATGTCTCATTGAGTTTCATTCAACTTCAGTTTTGGTCCAATACAAGTCAATTGGGGATTTCAAAAGTGAGTTTGAGATGTTGAAGTGCACTTTGAAAACAGTTGGGAAACCATCCAAACAGCTCTTAGCCATAAAAGGGTACTGGGGGTTTCATCATTTTAGGGCTACTTTTACAAGAATATTTTGACTTTCCACAGGTTAGACTTGAAGGTAGCTTGAATTCACCATGGCTTATCAGCAGGGCCTGAAAATCATTTTGTGTACATGTGTTTGATTTGCTTGTTTACCACCGGGGAAACTGTTCAAACAGTTCATTTTCTGCTAAAAACTATATACAGATGTGTTTCAACTAGTTTCACAACATAGAAGTTATGTCTCATTGAGTTTGATTCAACTTCAGTTTTGGTCCAATGCAAGTCAATGGGGATTTCAAAAGTGAGTTTGAGATGTTGAAGTGCACTTTAAGAAAAACAGTTGGGGAAACCATCAAACAGCTCTGAACCATAAGGGTACTGGGGTTTCATCAATTAGAACTGCTTTTACCAGAATATTTTGACTTTCCACAGAGTTAGATTTGAAGGTAACTTGAATTTACTTATCACGTTTCAGGGCCTGAAATCACATTGTTTACATGTGTGACATTTCCTCGAAAAATGTTCAGAACAGTTCATTTCTGTAAAACTATATACTTGATTTGTTTCAAGTGGTTTCACAACATTGAAGTTAAGTCTCATTGAGTTTCACTCAACTTCAGTTTTGGCCCTTTGCAAGTCAATGGGGATTTCAAAAAGTGAGTTTGAGATGTTGAAGTGCACTTTGAAAACAGTTGGGAAACAATCCAAAGCAGTTCTTAACCATCAGGGTACTGGGGTTTCATCATTTTAGAACTGCTTTTACCAGAATATTTTGACTCTTCCACAGAGTTAGACTTGAAGGTAACTTGAATTCCACCGTGGCGCGTGTCAGGGCCACTGAAAATCACATTGTGTACACATGTGCCTTGGCTTGTTTTCCTGGGAAACTGTTCAAAACAGTTCATTTCTGTAAAAACTATGTCTCAGATGTATTTCCAAGTGGTTTCACAACATAGAAGTTAAGTCTCATTGAGTTTCACTCAATCTTCAGTTTTGGTCCAATGTAAGTCAATGGGGATTTCAGAAAGTGAGTTTGAGATGTTGAAGTGCACTTTGAAAAACAGTTGGGAAACCATCCAAACAGCTCAACATCAAGTGGGTACTAGGGGGTTTCATCATTTTAGAACTGCTTTTACCAGAATATTTTGACTTTCCAAAGAGTTAGACTTGAAGGTAGCTTGAATTCACTGTGACGCTGCATCAGGGCCTGAAAGTCATTTTGTGTACACATGTTTGACGGCTTGTTTTCCAACAGGAAACTATTTCAGAACAGTTCATTTCTGTAAAAAACTATATGCAGATGTGTTTCAAGTGGTTTCACAACATAGAAGTTAAGTCTCATTGAGTTTCATTCAACTTCAGTTTTGGCCCAATACAAGTCAGTAGAAGGGATTTCAAAAAGTGAAGTTTGAGATGTTGAGCGTGCACTTTGAAAAACAGTTGGGAAACCATCCAAACAGTTCTTAACTATAAGGGTACTGGGGGTTTCATCATTTTAGAATTGCTTTTACCAGAATATTTTGACTTTCCACAGAGTTAGACTTGAGAGGTAGCTTGAATTCACCATAAACGCTTCAGGGCCTAAGAAATCACATTGTTGTACACATGTGCTTGGCGGCTTATTTTCCACCGAAAATATTCAAGAACAGTTCATTTCTGTGAAAACTATATACTAGATTTGTTTCAAGTTGTTTCACAACATAGAAGTTAAGTCTCATTGAGTTTCCACTCAACTTCAATTTTGGCCCAATGCAAGTCAATGGGTATTTCCAAAAAGTGAGTTTGAGATGTTGAAGTGCACTTTGAAAAACGGTTGGGAAACCATCCAAACAGTTCTTAATCATCAAGGTACTGGGAATTTTATCAATTTAGAACTGCTTTTACCAGAGTATTTTGACTTTCCACAGAGTTAGACTTGAAGGTAACTTGAATTCACCATAGCGTGTTTCCAGGGCCTGAAAATCACATTGAAAATACATGTGTGACGGCTTGTTTTCCAACCAGGAAACTGTTCAGAACAGTTCATTTCTGTAAAAACTATATCTCAGATGTGTTTCAAGTGGTTTCACAACATAGGATTAAGTCTCATTGAGTTTCACTCAACTTCATTTTTGGCCCAATGCAAGTCAATGGGGATATCAAAAGTGAGTTTGGAGATGCTGAAGTGCACTTTGAAAAACAGTTGGGAAACAATCCAAACAGTTCTTAACCATCAGGGGTACTGGGGGTTTCATCATTTAGAACTGCTTTTACCAGAGTATTTTGACTTTTCCACAGAGTTAGACTTGAAGGTAACTTGAATTCACCTTATCACTTTCAGGGCCTGAAAATCATTTGTGTACACATGTGTGACGGCTTGTTTTCAACCAGGAAACTGTTCAAAACAGTTCATTTCTGTAAAAACTATGTCTCAGATGTTTTTCAAGTGGTTTCACAACATAGAAGTTAAGTCTCATTGAGTTTCACTCAACTTCAGTTTTGGCCTGCTGCAAGTCAATGGGGATTTCAAAAGTGAGTTTGAGATGTTGAAGTGCACATTGAAAAACAGTTGGAAACCATCCAAACAGTTCTTAACCATCAGGGTACTGGGGTTTCATCATTTAGGGAACTGCTTTCACCAGAGTATTTTAGACTTTCCACAGAGTTAGACTTGAAGGTAGCTTGAATTCACCATGGCCAGCGCACAGGGCCTGAAAATCACATTGTGTACACATGTATGTGACGGCTTGTTTTCCACCAGGAAACTGTTCCAGAACAGTTCATTTCTGTAAAAAACTATGTCTCAGATGTGTTTCAAGTGGTTTCACATTATAGAAGTTACGTCTCATTGAGTTTCACTCAACTGAAGTTTTGGCCCATTGCAAGTCAATGGGATTTCAAAAAGTGAGTTTGAGATTTTGAAGTGCACTTTGAAAAACAGTTGGGAAACAATCCAAACAGTTCTTAACCATAAGGGTACTGGGGGTTTCATCATTTAGAACTGCTTTTACCAGAGTATTTTGACTTTCCACAGAGTTAGACTTGAAGGTAACTTGAATTCACTTATCACGTTTCAGTGCCTGAAAATCGCTTTGTGTACACATGTGTGACGGCTTGTTTTCCACCGGGAAACTATTCAAAACAGTTCATTTCTGTAAAAAACAATGTCGCAGATGTGTTTCATCTGGTTTCACAACATAGAAGTTAAGTCTCATTGAGTTTCATTCAACTTCAGTTTTGGTCCATTGCAAGTCAATGGGGATTTCAGAAAGTGAGTTTGAGATGTTGAAGTGCACTTTGAAAAACAGTTGGGAAACAATCCAAACAGTTCTTAACCATCAGGGTACTGGGGGTTTCATCATTTAGAACTGCTTTTACCAGAATATTTTGACTTTCCACAGAGTTAGACTTGAAGGTATCTTGACTTCACCATGGCGCATCAGGGCCTGAAAATCATTTTGTGTACACACATGTTTGACCCGGCTTGTTTTCCAACTTAGGAAACTGTTCAGAACAGTTCATTTCTGTAAAAAACTATGTCCCAGATGTGTTTCAAGTGGTTTCACAACATAGAAGTTAAGTCTCATTGAGTTTCATTCAACTTCAGTTTTGGCCCAATGCAAGTCAATGGGGATTTTAAAAGTTGAGTTTGAGATGTTGAAGTGCACTTTGAAAAACAGTTGGGAAACCATCTAAACAGTTCTTAACCCTAAAGGTGCTAGGGGATTTCACTCATTTAGAACTGCTTTTACCAGAGTATTTTTGACTTTCCACAGAGTTAGACTTGAAGTGCAACTTGAATTCTACCATGATCACGTTTCAGGGCCTGAAAATCATTTTGTGTACACATGTGTGACGGCTTGTTTTCCACCGGGAAACTGTTCAAACAGTTCATTTCTGTAAAAAACTATGTCGCAGATGTGTTTCAACTGGTTTCACAACATAGAAGTTAAGTCTCATTGAGTTTTCATTCAACTTCAGTTTTGGCCCAATGCAAGTCAATGGGGATTTCAAAAGTGAGTTTGAGATGTTGAAGTGCACTTTGAAAAACAGTTGGGAAACAATCCAAACTGGCTCTTAACCATCAGGGTACTGGGGGTTTCATCATTTAGAACTGCTTTTTACCAGAATATATTTTTAACTTTCCACAGAGTTAGACTTGAAGGTAACTTGAATTCACCTAACGCTGCGTTTCAGGGTCTGAAAATCACATTGTTTACACATGTGTGACGGCTTGTTTTCCACCCGAAAAATGTTCAGAACAGTTCATTTCTGTAAAAAACTATGTCTCAGATGTATTTCAAGTGGTTTCACAACATAGAAGTTAAGTCTCATTGAGTTTCACTCAACTTCAGTTTTGGCCCAGTGCAAGTCAATGGGGATTTCCAAAAGTGAGTTTGAGATGTTGAAGTGCACTTTGAAAAACAGTTGGGAAACCATCCAAACAGCTTCTTAACCATAAGGGTACTGGGGTTTCATCCCATTTAGAACTGCTTTTACCAGAATATTTTGACTTTCCACAGAGTTAGACTTGAAGGTAGCTTGAATTCACCATAACGCTTGCATCAGGGCCTGAAAATCATTTTGTGACACATGTGTGACGAGCTTGTTTTCCACCAGGAAACTGTTCAGAACAGTTCATTTCTGTAAAAACTATGTCGATGTGTTTCAAGTGGTTTCACAACATAGAAGTTAAGTCTCATTGAGTTTCACTCAACTTCAGTTTTGGCCCAATGTACAAGTCAATGGGGATTTCAAAAGTGAGTTATGAGATGTTCAAGTGCACTTTGAAAACAGTTGGGAAACAATCCAAACAGTTCTTAACCATCAGGGTACTGGGGAATTCATCATTTAGAACTGCTTTTACCAGAGTATTTTAACTTTCCACAGAGTTAGACTTGAAGGTAACTTGAATTCACCTTAACGCGTTTCAGGGCCTTAAAATCACATGGTGTACACATGTGTGACGGCTTGTTTTCCACCAGGGAAACTATTCAGAACAGTTCATTTCTGTAAAACTATGTCTCAGATGTGTGTTTCAAGTTGGTTTCACAACATAGAAGTTAAGTCTCATTGAGTTTCCACTCAACTTCAGTTTTGGCCATTGCAACAAGTCAGTAGGGGATTTCAAAAAGTGAGTTTGAGATGTTGAAGTGCACTTTGAAAAACAGTTGGGAAACCATCCAAACAGTTCTTAACCATCAGGGTACTGGGGGTTTCATCATTTAGAACTGCTTTTACCAGAATATTTTGACTTTCCACAGAGTTAGACTTGAAGGTAACTTGAATTCTACTTTATCACGTTTCACGTGAGGCCTGAAAATGGCTTTGTGTACCACATGTGTGACGGCTTGTTTTTCCACGGAGCTTATTCAGAACAGTTCATTTCTGTAAAAAACTATATCGCAGATTTGTTTCAAGTGGTTTCACAACATAGAAGTTAAGTCTCGTTGGAGTTTCACTCAACTTCAGTTTTATTCATTCAAGTCAATGGGAGTTTCGAAAGTGAGTTTGAGATGTTGAAGTGCACTTTGAAAAACAGTTGGAAACAATCCAAACAGTTCTTAACGATCAGGGGAACTAGGGGTTTCATCATTTAGAACTGCTTTTACCAGAATATTTTGACTTTCCACAGAGTTAGACTTGAAGGTATCTTGATTCACCATACTTGTTTCCAAGAACTTAAAATCACTTTGTGTACACACATGCGTGACGGCTTGTTTTCCTGGGAAACTATTTAGAAAAGTTCATTTCTGTAAAAACTATGTCGATGATGTGTTTCAAGTGGTTTCACAACATAGAGTTATGTCTCATTGAGTTTCATTTAACTTCAGTTTTGGTCCCAATGCAAGTCAATGGGGATGTCAAAGGTAGGTATAGAGATGTTCAAGTGCACTTTGAAAAATAGTTGGGAAACATTCCAAACAGTTCTTAGCCATCATTGTACTGGGAAATTCATCATTTAGAACTGCTTTTACGAGTATTTTACTTTCCACAGAGTTAGACTTGAAGGTAGCAGATTCACCGTGGCGTGTCAGTGCCTGAAAATCACTTTGTATACACATGTATGTGGCTTGGTTTCCACCAGGAAACTGTTCATAACAGTTCATTTCTGTAAAAAACTATATGCAGATGTGTTTCAAGTGGTTTCACAACATAAAAGTTAAGTCTCATTGAGTTTCCTCAACTTCAGTTTTAGCTCCAAGACAAGTCAATGGGGATGTCAAAAGTGAGTATGAGATGTTCAAGTGCACTTTGAAAAACAGTTGAGGAAACAATCCAGAGCAGTTCTTAACCATAAGGGTACTGGGGTTTCATCATTTAGAATTGCTTTTACCGAGTATTTTGACTTTTCACACAGTTAGACTTGAAGGTAACTTGGGTATTCACCATCATGTTTCAGGGCCTGAAAATCACTTTGTGTACACATTTGTGCGTGGCTTGTTTTCACAACAGGAAACTGTTCAGAACAGTTCATTTCTGTAAAAACTATGCATGAGATGTAGTTTCAACTGGTTTCACATTATAGAAGTTCACGTCTCGTTGAGTTTCATTCAACTCAGAGTTTTTGGCCCAATGCAAGTCAATAGGGGATTTCAAAAAGTGAGTTTGAGATGATGCTAAGTGTACTTTGAAAACAGTTGTGAAACAATCCAAACAGCTCTTAACCATAAGGGGTACTAGGGGGTTTCATCATTTAGAACTGCTTTTGACCAGAATATTTTGACTTTCCACAGAGTTAGACTTGAAGGTAAGTTGAATTCACCATATGGCAGCGTTACAGGAACTGACAATCACATCGTTTACACATGTGTTGACGGCTTATTTTCCACCGAAAACTGTTTTGAACAGTTCATTTCTGTGAAAAACTATGTCGCAGAGATTTGTTTCAAGTTGTTTCACAACATAGAAGTTAAGTCTCATTGAGTTTCACTCAACTTAAGTTTTGGCCCAATGCAAGTCAATGGGGATTTCAAAAAGTGAGTTTGAGGATGTTGAAGTGCACTTTGAAAACAGTTGGGAAACAATACAAACAGTTCTATAACCATCAGAGGTACTGGGGTTTCATCATTTAGAACTGCTTTTACAGAATATTTTGACTTTCCACAGAGTTAGACTTGAAGGTAGCAGATTCACCATGGCAGCGTTTCAGGGCCTGAAAATCACATTGTGTACATATATTTGACGACTTATTTTCCACCGAGGAACTGTTCCAGAACAGTTCATTTCTGTAAAAAACTATGTCTCAGATGTGTTTCAAGTTGTTTTCACAACATAGAAGTTAAGTCTCATTAAGTTTCATTCAACTTCAGTTTTTTGGTCAATGCAAGTCAATGGGGATTTCAAAAGTGAGTTTGAGATGTTGAAGTGCACTTTGAGAAAAGGCAGTTGGGAAACCATCCAATCAGCTCTCTTAACCATACCAAAGGTGCTGGGGAGTTTCGTCATTTTAGAACTGCTTTTTGCAAGAATATTTTACGACTTACCACAGAGTTAGACTTGAAGGTAACTTGAATTCACCATGGCATCAGGGCCTGAGAAATCATTTTGTGTTCACACATTTGGTGACTTGTTTTCCAATGAAACTATTCAGAACCGTTCATTGCTGTAAAAACTATATGTCGCAGATGTGTTTCAAGTAGTTTCACAACATAGAGGTTAAGTCTCATTGAGTTTCACTCAACTGTTTTTATCAATATTTACAAGTCAATGGGATGTCAAAAGTGAGTATAAGGATGTTCAAGTGCACTTTGAAAAACAGTTGGAAACAATCCAAACTGTTCTTAACCATCCAGGGGTACTAGAAATTCATCATTTGAATTACTTTTACCAGAGTATTTTAACTTTCCACAGAGTTAGACTTCCAGAAGGTAGCAATTCACCTTAGCAGCGTTCAGGGCCTTAAAATCACATGGTGTACACATGTGTGGCAGTAAAATTTTCCACCAGGAAACTGTTCAGAACAGTTCATTTCTGTAAAACTATGTCTCAGATGTGTTTTTCAAGTGGTTCAAACATAGAAGTTAACTCTCTGGTTCACTCAACTTCAGTTTTGGCCCATTTCAAGTAAATGGGGATTTCAAAAGTGAGTTTGAGATGTTGAAGTGCACATTGAAAACGGTTAGGAAACCATCAAACAGTTCTCTTAACCATCAGTTACTGGTAAATTCATCCTTTTAAGGCTGCTTTCACCAGAGTATTTACAACTTTCCACAGAGTTAGACTTGAAGGTAACTTGAATTCACCATGACGCGTGACAGTGCCTGAAAATCACATTGTGTACACATGTGTGTCGGCTTGTTTTCCACCAGGAAACTGTTCAGAACAGTTCATTTCTGTAAAAAACTATGTCTCAGATGTGTTTCAAGTGGTATCACAACATAGATTTTACGTCTCATTTGAGTTTCCTCAACTTCAGTTTTGGCCATTGCAAGTCAATGGGGTTTCAAGAAAGTGAGTTTGAGATGTTGGATGCACTTTGAAAAACAGTTGAGGAAACAATCCAAACAGTTCTTAACCATCAGGGTACTGGGGACTTCATCATTTAGAACTACTTTTACAGAATATTTTGACTTTCCACAGAGTTAGACTTGAGGTAACTTGAATTGCTCACGTTCAGGGGCCTGAAAATCGCTTTTTGTGTACACATGTGTGACGGCTTGTTTCCACCGGGAAACTATTCAAAATGGTTCATTTCTAGCAAAAACAATGTATAGCAGATGTGTGTTTCATCTGGTTCACAGTAACCTAAGTTAAAGTCATTGAGTTTCACTCAACTTCAGTTTTGGCCCATTCAAGTCAATGAGGATTTCAGAAAGTGAGTTTGAAGTGTTGAAGTGCACTTAGAAAAACAGTTGGAAACAATCAAACAGTTCTTAACCATCAGGGTACTGGGGTTTCATCATTTAGAACTGCTTTTACCAGAATATTTTGACTTTCCACAGGACTTGAAGGTAACTTGAATTTACTTATCACGTTCAGGGGCCACAAAGTAAACTTTGTGTGTACACATGTGTGGCTTGTTTTTCTGGGAAACTATTCAAAACAGTTAATTTTTGTAAACAATGTCGCAGATGTGTTTCATCTGGTTTACAACATGATTAAGTCTCATTGAGTTTCATTCAACTTCAGTTTTGGTCAATGCAAATCAATGGGGATTTCAAAAAAGTGAGTTTGAGATGTTACTTGAAGTGCACTTTGAAAAACAGTTGAGGAAACCATCCAAACAATACTAGCCATAAGGTACTGAGGTTTCATCATTTAAATTTGCTTTACAGAATATTTTGACTTTCCACAGAGTTAGACTTGAAGGTAACTTGAATTTACCATGTGGCGCATCAGGGCCTGAAAATCATTTTGTGTACCCATGTTTGACGGCTTGTTTTCCAACAGGAAACTGTTCAGAACAGTTCATTTCTGTACAAAACTATGTCTCCAGATGTGTTTCAAAATTAGTTCACATTATAAAAGTTACGTCTCATTGGGTTTTACTCAACTGAAGTTTTGGCCCCATTGCAAGTCAATGGGATTTTCAAAAAAGTGAGTTGAGATTTTGAAGTACAATTTGAAAAACAGTTTGGGAAACAATCCAAACAGTTTCTTAACCATAAGAATTTACTAGGGGTTTCATCATTTAGGGCACTGCTTTTGCAAGAGTATTTAGACTTTCCACAGAGTTAGACTTGAAAGGTAACTTGAATTCATCATGGCTGTAACAGGGCCTAAAAATCATTTTGTGTACACATGTTTTGGCCATTGTTTTCCACCAGAGAGCTATTCCAAAGCAGTTCATTTCTGTGAAAAACCTATGTCGAAGATGTATTTCATTTTGTTTCACAACCTAGAAGTTAAGTCTCGGTAGGTTCCTCTACTTCAGTTTTGGTCCAATGCAAGTCAATGGGGATTTAAAAAGAAGTGAGTTTGAAGTTGTTGAAGTGCACTTTTGAAAAACAGTTGGGGAAACCATCAAAGCAATACTTAACCATAAGGGTACTGGGGTTTCATCATTTAGAACCTTTAAGAATTTTTTGACTTTCCACAGATTGCAAAGGTAGCGATTCACCATGGGGGGGGCTGAAAATCATTTTTCCCCATTGTGGCGGTTTTTTTCCCCCCGAAATGTTCAGAACAGTTCACGAAAAACTATTTCAGATGTTTTAAAGTTTTTTTAAAAAATAAGTTGTCTCATTGATTTTCACTAACAATTTTGGCCAAATGCAAGTCAATGGGACAAAAAAGAGTTTGAGATTTGAATCCCCGCATTTGGGAAACCCACCCAAAACTCAACCAAAAAGGGTACTGGGGTTTCATTTTTAGAACTGTTTTTCCCAGAATTTTGATTTTCCCCGAGTTAGACTTGAAGTACGATTCCCAGGGCCCCAAAAGGGCCTAAAATCATTTTGTCCCAAATTTTTTGCCCTTTTTTCCCCCAGGAAACTTTCAAAACAGTTCTTTTCTTGAAAACTATTGAAGATTTTTTCTTTTTTGTTTCCAAACCTAGAGTTAAGTCTCATTGGTTTCACTCAACTTCATTTTTTGGCCCTTTTGAAGAAGGGGGGTTTTCCAAAGTGAGTTTGAGATTTTGGACCCTTTAAAAAACAGTTGAAACAACCCAAAAAGTTTTTCCGGGGGCGGGGGGTTTCATCATTTAAACTGCCCCAGAATTTTTTGACTTTCCCGGTTAACAAGGTCAAATTACCATGGGTCCTGAAAATAAATTTGGACACATTTTGGGCTTTTTTTTCCAAAAATTTCCCAGGGGTTCATTTCTTCTTTAGATTTTCAGTGGTTTCAAAACAAGAGTTGTCTCATTGGGTTTCTTTCCTTTATTTGGTTTTTAAGTCAATGGGGTTTAAAAAGTGGTTTTGGATGTTGGTGCACTTTTCAGGCCCTCCAAAAGCCAACCTGGGGTTTTTTTTGAACTTTTTTCCAGAATTTTTTGACTTTCCCGAGTTGACTTGAAGGTAACAAATTCCCCTGGGCATCAGGGCTGAAAATAAATTTTTTTAAAGGGGTTTGGCTTTTTCCACCAAAAAAATTTCAGAACAGTTCATTTTTTAAAAAAAACTATATCGAAGTGTTTAAAAGTGGTTTAAACCAAGAAGTTAAAAGTCTCATTGTTTTTTACCATTTTCATTTTGTAATACAAGTCAATGGGGATGTCAAAAATGAGTTGAGATGAAGTG